>NC_056729.1:29990384-30175384 GCF_019279795.1 Protopterus annectens
TTTCTGTTTAAAAACCCGTGTTTGCATGATTTTTGTGCTTGTATTACCTCAGCAAGAGCCTGCCTGGGTGTCCTGCAGACTCCTACAGCAACAGAGAGAGAGTGTTTTGCCTTTTATTGCTTATTTTACAGCCGCATTATTCATTAACTTTGCTACTTATTTGAACTGTTTTTTGAATTCTTATACTGTTTGCACTTTAATTGATCATTTTTAAGTGTTTTTCAACTGTTTAACTGTTAGGGGCTACACACTCAAGTATGGTAGCCATTCATCTACGTTAAAAGTGTTTGTATTCCTGTATCTGCTTTAACTTTTGGAAAAAAAAAAAAATCCTATCTCTCTATTCGTTTGCCGCTTTTCTAGAACCAGTAAAGTTTGGTTTTCAGATTTTGATGAATTCTGGGCTGTTTGTAAGTTTCATCTTTCTGTTTAGAAACCTGTGCTTGCATGGTTTTGCGCATCGTACAGTGGCATTTAACTACAGTTAAACTATTTCCGGTGGCAGAAAGTCTGTTCTTCAGATTTTCCCTTAGAACTAGCCAGTTTTCTAGTTTTAGCATTCAAAACTGTTTCTTTGTGTTCAGCACTGTCCAAATCTCATTGCAAGCACTAAATAATCTACAAATTATTGCAGTACTCAACTTTCCTCACTTATCAAGAGAAATCAGTTCTTAGTACTTAAATTAATAAGCACTAACCAGGCATGTCTAAGGGTCAGCTCCCAGTGTTTTCTCCTGTCCACCTGATGAATCTGGGCATCTTGGGATAATTAGCAATTACCTCATGTACACTGACAACCCACTCCTGTGAGAGATGCACATATATAGCCAAACTGGAATCAAACCTCTCTCCAGCCAAGACTGGACTAGACAGTCAATAGGAGAAGGCAAACACCACACCGCACTCTACACATAGTCCATCCAAAGCTGCACCACCCAAACCCACACATAGTAACACAAAACACACCTACATTTGCGGAGGTTCTCAATAAAAATCTGCCCAAACAACAGACACCTCCAAAGCTGAAAAGCATGCAACCACCCCCCAGCACTACCCGAACGACACATAGCCCACAAAATCAGTGCGCCTCTCAACTTCAGCCTGTAAGGCAAAACAATGTACCCAACAAACTACTCATTGGTGACTCCATAGTCAGGCACACTGATGTCCCTCTCATCAGCTAAACAAGGGGAATGTTACTATCAGCTGCCTGTTGGGTGCCAGGATCTGCCATATAACCCACATACTCAAGTCACTCCACAACAAGTACAAATATTGTCCATGTCTGAGTGAATGACCTGAGATGTACTACCCTGGAATACATGAAAAGAGACATTGAGGAGCTCTCTGATCATGTGGCCCAGGCAGGTATGACATTAGCCCTGAGTAGCATCCTGCCATCACCTGGAATGATGCCTCAGTACAAAGACAAAATGATTGACTTCAACCATTGGGTAAGCTTTTGGTGTCATTCTAAGGGCATCCAGTATCTGTCTGCCTGGGACAGTCTGGGATTCCGGATACTGACTAAGGGTCTTGCCACCCCTATAGTGCCTTTTTTAGGTAAGGCTCAAACATCAAATGCACCACCATAGTAGATACAAACAAGTGAAATCTAAGGGTAATGCTACTCAATGCTAGAAGTCTAAACCTTAAAAGGCACTCACTTGAGAAACTCTGTAAGATGGAGAACATCGACTTCTGTGCAGTGACAGAGACCTGGTTTAAGGCTCCAGAGAGCACCCCTGCATTACCAGGCTACAATTCTTACCACACCTTTTAGCCACCTAACCTGGACCAAAACACTAAAGGAGGCGTGTCCATATTCATGAAGGATATCCACACCTCCAGGCTAGTTGCTCAACATAATGCATCCGAAATTATCCAAGTACAATTAACACTGGGCAAGACTGCAATTCAAGTTGTAGCTTGTTACAGATCCCTCGCCATGCCCCAGGATGCCCACTCCTTGTTTCTCGATATACTGGATAATATTAAGGTACAGCCCAATACCCTAATATTGGGAGATTTCAACTACCCCACCATCAACTGGGAAAACTACTCATGTACTAACTCATCTACCCAACGTTTTCTGAAATTCATCAATCCCAATGTCCTGAATCAGCTTGTCCATACCCCTACCAGGGGCAGCAACATCCTGGACCTGGTCATTACCAATATAGGTAACAGATGCTCCACGCCAGAGGTCAACTCCTTGCTGGTCAGGTCCTACCACAAGCTAATCACCCTAGACATCCATATCCCGCCTCCCCCCCCCCCCATTAAGGAAACCATCGTAAAAAAATTTCTCCAAAGCTTTTTAAGTCAGAAGTGGCCAACCTCACATCACCCACACAGATGGAAAATAGAGACACAACTGCTGAATCATATACAAAAGCACTGTATAAGCACATACACGAATGCATGGACCGTGCCATCCCCAACAGAACCAAGACACTATCCTTCAAAAAAAGTAAGCCAATGGTGGTCCCCTGCCATAAACAAACTCTACAACAGAAGGAAGAAACTGCTGCAAAAAAGAGTAAAATCCCATGACTGCAGGAACTCCCTGGTCAGCCTCTACAAGAAACTGCGATCCCTCATAAAATCGCCTTGGATTCTATAGACAACCACAAAGCTTCCTACAGCTATGTCAAGAATCTCAATGGCAACATTCAAATCTGCTCAGAACTACAGCAGAGTGGCACTGCATTTACCAAACCAACTGATACTGCCAACATCCTGACAAGACAGGTTCAGTGCAAACTTTACCCCCACCCCACCCTGCAAAGGGCCCATCTCCATACCAGAAGATTGCAAAGCCCCTGTAATCATGGATGCACAGGTAAAGACCGCACTCTCCAAAATCCCAGGCTGCATTCTGCACGAACTACAGAACGAACTGGCACCCCATCTAAGTACCATGTTCAACCATAGCCTCACTTCAGGCTTTGTGCCTTTGGAATGGTGCACAGCGACGGTTATCCCACTCCACAAAGGGGGTGCCACCACTCACCTCAGGAACTACTGCCCCATTAGCCTGACGAGCCTGGTCTGCAAGGCCATGGAATGCATCATCCTGCAGCTTAAAAACAAAGACATAGGTAACCTCGAAACTCTGGACCCCACTCAGTTTGGGTTTATAAAAGGTAGATCATGCCTCCTAAACCTGATTCACTTCTTCAAAGCAGTCACCAGAGCCATAGACGTGGGGAAGGTGTTGCACACAGCCTATCTTGACCTGTCCAAGGCTTTCGACACCATCCCCCACTCTGATATTATAGATAAACTCACTAAACTAGGCATAAATCCATATGTCACAAGATGGGCGGCCAACTGGCTCACTGACAGAACCCACACAGTGAAAGTAGCCGACTCCAAATCCGGCTTCAGACCAGTGACAAGCGGAGTACCACAGGGTTCGGTCCTGGGTCCTCTCCTGTTTGGTATCTACTTCTCTGAAGTTCAGGTTAATACATCTGGTCTCTGGCTAACAAAATTTGCAGACGACTGCAAACTAGGAGCCAAAATAGATTCGACTATGGATGTGGACATTCTACAAAGAGGCCTTTCTGAGACTGATGCTTGGTGTCAAAGTCATGGCCTAAAGCTCAATGCCAAGAAGTGCATTGTTATCCCCTTTGGGAAAAACACCGTACCCATGAACTACCACATAGGCGGTAGCCTGCTAAACACCAAAAGTGTGATAAGAGACCTTTGGACACAGGTGGCCAGTAGTCTCTCCTTTGATAATCACGTTGCCACAGTAGTCAGGAAATCCTTCTACATGGCACACCTCATCACAAAGGAGTTCTTCTCCAGAAAAAGAGAGGTCATCGTTCCTCTCTACTCATCCCTAATCAGACCCATTATAGAGTACAATGCCTCATCTGGCATGTACCTTGCAAGACATCTGCAACAACTAGAAAGGCCACAGAAATACCTCACTAGGAAGATTACCGGTCTCAAACAGATGACATACGCAGACCATCTCAAAAAACTCCAGCTCTGCTCTGTCACATATCGCCTACTCAGAGGCGACCTCTGCCTAACATACAAAGCCATGTCTAACCCAGATCTGATGGACATGCTACACTTAAAGAAATCCCAATCCCTCTGAGCCACACGTTCCAGGGACCTAAACCTTGTCACCACAATAAACAGAACATGCTGGAGGGATAGATTCCTGTCCCAGAGACTTCCCATGCTCTGGAACAGGCTACTCATTTATGTTAAGCAGAGCTCCTCATTAGCCCTCTTTTAAGAGAAATCTTGACAACTGGATGGGAAACAGAAAATTCACCCTGGGGATCACTACTGTGGTGCTGCTCAACAGGGGCACAGGAAAATAATTTTCTTGGGTGGTGAAAGCCAGGGAACCTCGTTTGCGAGGCTTATATAGGCCCTAGGGCCAATAGCCTAGTACACACCTATGAACCTTCCATATTAATTTTAATACCCCACTACATAACCTTCTGTCAAATATTCATTCAGTACATTTACAGAATATTCTCTTTCCCAATCTACTGATTTCCTGTACATTCCATACTCTGCCATCTGGGCATGATAATGAATTAACATTTAATTTCCTAAGTACTTCATCCAATTCACTAGTAGTAATTTCTTTTTCAAAATCTCCCTTAACTTGTTCTGGATTTTTTTTACTTTCCATATTACTTCCCTCCTTTTTAGTCTTATACACATTTTCCATATGCTGTACGATAACATTCATAATTTTCTTGTGTTCGTTTTGCCTCTCCTTTTACATTTTTTCATTTCCCTCATTATTCTAATGTCCTGTTTTACTATTTTAGCCAAATATAAAGATACCTTCTCCCTTCATCTTTGTAAGTAATATTTCTACATAAACAGTAATGCCTTAATTTTTTTTCTCAAATTTTTACACATTTTCCCATCTCATGATAATCTGTTGTATTATTCTCTAAATTCTCAAACACATTTCTAAATATTTTCTATACTTCACTTTTGCTTTGTTTATTACAGCATCCTGCTATTGAAAAAAACACTTCTTTTTAAATTAAATCCATCATTCAGAGCGGTTTTTATAGCAGTCCTTCATGGTTGTAGAATCTTTCCATGACTGCAATGCTTCCCATTCTCCAGTGTCATCCCATAATTTCTCTCGTTTTTCTTTTTAGTCCCTTTCTTATTTTAATATACTCCCTTTCTTCCATTACCTCCATCCATACTGCTAAATGGTGTAAAAAACTGTCACAACTGTATCAATTTCTGCTACCCACAAACCTTCTCATAATACAAAATAATCAATTTCAGATGCATGAACTGTCCTTCTGTAAGTCCATTCACTTTTGTTCCACACAGTTAATTTACCACATTTTATAATTCATATTTATATGTTTATGTATTCTTATATTTTTATGTTTCTATATGAATTTTTTTTGTATGTCTGTTTGTGTATTGGTACATCATGTGTATGAATATATTTTATTATTATTTTGAGATATAAAGTATTTTTACTTTTATTTTCATTAAAGTCTGAAGCGTGAGGCGTGAAAGCGCTTACTTTCTACAAATAAAGGATACATCAGCTTTTTAAGTTGGCTTCAATTGTCGTGGTGTGCTTCTAATCTCTTTTTTCCTACATTTTATAA
Organism: Protopterus annectens; assembly: GCF_019279795.1. Taxonomy (NCBI): domain Eukaryota; kingdom Metazoa; phylum Chordata; order Ceratodontiformes; family Protopteridae; genus Protopterus; species Protopterus annectens. The sequence continues at coordinate 29,996,018 of NC_056729.1, forward strand.
TTCCCTGCATTTTTAAAATTTTTCCTTTTCTTTTTATATTTCCTCTTAAATCACAATTAACATCCCTTTCAGTTATAATTTTCATGTTAACCACCACATTAACAGTTGATGAAACAGATTCTCTCTTCCTTGCTAGGTATATATGTATTTAATGCTATAACTTTGTAAATATTTTTTCTCCACTTCACATCCAAATTAATCTTCCCATCCTTACTAACAGTGCATCTAGCATTTTCACTGTTTTTACATGACACAACTTTCAATGTGAAGTTATTCTATCTCAACGTTCATTCTTTACTGATGGGTTCGGAGCCGATCCCTTGGCTCAGAGTCACCCAATTGCAAAGCTGGAGGTCTTCAAATAGCTCGAGGCCAAGTCCCTATCCCATGATGCACCTAGAGTTACCTCAGATCTAGTTTGCCGCTGCAACAGATCAGAGGTTCTGCATTAGCTCAGGCCAGTAAAACAGTTTTTTTCTACTTACTTACTTTCTTATATTGATATTTAGATGGATAGTTTAAATAGTTTTATAAAGCTCTTACAGCTTTTTTTTGTGTTTACCTACATTTATTCCCTTACCTTAGTGTGCTTCAAAATTTCTAGTTGGCCTCTTGTTTTAGGCCTAGTTTAAAAACACTTTTTCTAATTACTAGTGTGTGTTTAGTCAGTGACCTTTTGTCACATTTTATAATAAATAGTTTATAGTTATTTGCTGTGTGGTGTGTTTAGCCTTAAATATTTTTAGAAAAGGCTTGAATTTAATAATTACTGTTGAAGGTTTTGGTAGTTAACTAATTTTGTCAGATTTAGCTATTCTTTAGAATATTTAGACAAGTGTGGTGTGTCTTATAGCAGCTATCCTCTTTTTCTTTGCATAGTCTGCTCATGTTGTATGTTGTAGACAGTTTGTGGTGACAGCAATTTACCTTTTCCTGTCACTCTTATATTTATGTGTGTGTGTGTGTGTGTGTGTGTGTGTGTGTGTGTGTGTGTGTGTGTGTGTGTGTGTGTGTGTGTGTGTGAGAGACTCAGCCTGCTGTTGATAAATCCGGAAAGGCCAGGGCCAGGGGGGGAAAGAGGGGATATACTTATACTTCTTTAGCTTTAGCCATGAGAGCTCCACTTTGCCCATTTGACATGTTGAAATATCAAAATTATCTCCTCACAATTGAAGTCTAAGGTTGATGCTCTGGCGGAGGTTGATGATGAGGTATTGATTTACAAGATTTAGTGTTTGTGCATGTTTCTGGTAAGGTTGTTGTGCAGCATTCTTTGTTTGTGCAGGCCTGCTCTTCTCTTTCTGCTGCTGGTGGCAGCAGTTCTTCGCAGCATGCCTGGGCCTGGGATCAAATCAATCTGACCATGTTAAAACTAGGATTTTTGGATTTCCCTTACAAATCTGATGTCTGTTTTGTGGTTCTGTTGAGGCAGTTTTAAGAAAATGGAGGACAAAACAAATTACAGCAGGGTCCCTGCAGGGGAAAAGGGCCTAAGTTTTATTCTCGAAAGGTTCCCTAACAGAAAAAAGGAACCGTGGAGACCCATTTTGGATTTATCTATCAACAGCACTTTGGAGATCATTCCCAAACAACTATCTTTCTCAAGGAGGTTCAAGATACTCACTTGGGCAATCAGACTACGATGAAGCAGCAAGGATCAAGGGGGGCTTACCTCATATTCCTCTCAGACTAAGTTGCAGGAATATCTATCATTTTTAGGATATTCAGTTCTCAGTTTGGCTCTTTTGCCCTTTGAAGTCTACTAATTGAGTATTCTTAAAGTTCTGGCTCCAGTGATAGCTCTTCCTTTCTCAGGAATACAATAGCTTCCTTATTTGAATGATTGCTGATTCTGGCTCATTTGAGGGGAAGCCTTCTTCTGGCTTCCTCATTTGGAATATGTGATTGCTAAGATGCCTGGGGTATTCTGTTGTGCTAGCTAAATAAAGTCTAGTAGTACGAAATAAAGTGATGTTTCTGGGTGTAAGACTGACAACAGCATCTTTTGATGGCAGCACCGGACCCCACACAATCAAAAACCTTACCTTTAACCCGGATCAACTTCTAATCTTTCCTTTACTTCCATCAACTATCTCTTCAGTCCGCACTAGGCATCATGGCTCCCTTGCTATTCTAGTTGCATATGCATGCCATACTGTGGCTAGAGGAAACTGCAATGGTATCCTGAAGCTGCAATGGTCACTCTCAGAAATGGATGGAGCTCACTGTCATTCATCCATAATACATTGCTATATAACCTTTTGTGGTCAAGAATTTTTGAATGGGACTAAACAATCACCTCTCTGTGACCGAGCCATCTCTTTATCAGATGAGCAGTGTAGATGCCTCGACAGAAAGCTTCATCTAAGCATCTAGTGGGAAGGGTACATACAAGTCAAGTGGAAGACAAGACTACAGCATCTACAACAGCATTCTCAGGAGGCAGTTGGAGATTGTTTTAGTCAGTAGCTTGATGGTTGCTTTCATCTGCAGTTTCAATGATTCTAACAGACAAACGAAGCTGTCATGTAGTGCATGTGGTACATCTTGGGAACACATACTTATCCTCTATGCAGGCAAGCAACAACATTTTGTGTTCCAACTGTCTCTCTTTACACAATAAATCTTCAGGCAAGGTTCTGCGGGGAGGAGCCCTTTCCTTAGCAGATGTATGGATCAGGCAATGGATTGGAAATCACAGAAACTGGATGGGAATCACATGTAGGAATTGTGACAGTGTCCATGGGAACTCAGACATGATCTATCGCTTCTCACCCACTAAACCACCAGAAAAAGTTTTTTGCAAAAAAGTTTTTCATCCCACAGCTTGGTGGATGGATATTCTTTCTTTCAGAAAAAATCTCATGTGTGCTCCTCCACCCTCTGGCCTCCTCCCAAAATTACTTCTGAAGGTCAGGACAGGACAGGGAAAGGATGATTTGAATGCTCATAGCTCCAGATTGGCCCAACTGGTACCTATTCCAGAGGAGTCTGAATCTCTGGCTCTCCTCGGCCTTGCCTGCTGATTCCACCTGTTGTCCCAGGGAGGACAGTCATTTGCTCAATGTCAAACTTCACTCTCTCTGTACTTTTTTATTTAAGGCTGTTATTGATAATTACTGTTTAGAATTTTTTGTGGTGACAGTAATTTTCTCTTTGGGATTACAATGGCTGACCAAGAGAAGCATCCCAAGTTAGGTTTCCAAAAGTGCCCAAAAGATGTCTGTAACAGACAGCCATGTAAATTGTGTGTACTGTCTAGGAGCCCTGCATTTACAGGATAGCTGTTCTATATGCCATTCCGTCTCCTCCAGGGTCCTACAGGAAAGGAAAAGGAAATTAATAGACAGAGGTTTGTTGAAACCGTCCTTCCAAGAAGCTTTGAGCGACCAAGATGGATCCTCAAAGTTTTCTAAGACTTCTGACTCAAAGAAATCAAAAAAATCTTCGACTTCAGCTCCACTGCCATCGGAACCGACAGTCTTTTCTTTTCTGAGCCGGACCCCAGTCTTGGAACCGGTATCCAAAACTCCTAAGAGTCCATTATTACAGTCGGTACCACCTTCGGTGCCTCATCTCGGTCCTCTGTCAGCCTTTCAAATCTGGTATGGATCGTGTGGTGCAGAAGCTGTTATTGGCACCAGCCTTGGCAAAAATTTTATCGGCCTCGACCCAAATGGCTTCTTAGCCAAAGACCCTTACACCAGCTCAAACTGCTCCTCCTCTGAGCCATGCTGGTCCTTCGGAGCCAGAGGAGTTGGACCTGTTGATCGTGGAACCCTCAGAGCCAATGCCTGCTCCAGTGTCTTTGGCTCCGTTCACTCTGACATCCTCGGTGCTGATCGAGGACTCTAGGAGCCGACACTCTCTGGTCAGGTCCGGGGAGTACATTCGGACTGACTTGTCGATTCCGACACTGCCTGTCAGGGCTTCGGCGTGGATGAGCTCGGCTCCTACCTCTGGTTCAGAACCCACTGTCCTGGTGCCAGGGGTGTCAATGGTTTACTCGGATCCGTCAGTTCCCTCGCATCGGAGCAGAGGTGCTTTAGATGCCATGAGGAGAGTCATGTCTCCTAAGATATCCTCGACCTCAGGTCTGGCTTCCTCCTCCCCTAAAGCGCCTGTGTCTGCTTTTGCCTCACACATCCTGACTTAGCGTAGAGACCCAGAGCCTCAGGAATCCCCATTGGGTGGCTCTTGCTCTTCCGAGACCTCACCAGAAGCCCCCACTGATGAGGTTCCCAAGAAGAGATTGTGTAAGAGGAAACATCTAGACTCCCCCCAGGAATCTTTAACATCTGATACTGACTTGGATGAGTCAGAAGGGTCCCCAGGGTCCCCCCCTGAAGATATCTCATTCGCTGAGATACTTAAAATCCTGCGGCAGAGGGATGGCTGGCAGTCCAAAAGCCCTACTGAGGAAGAGTCTGTTCTCCTGAAGGCTTTCAGGTCTCAGCCCTCCATCTCTTGGGTGTCTCCACCCTTTGATGAGCTGATGCAGCTGGTCTCACGCAGGGTGTGGGAGTCTCTGGATACTATGGAGCCTGTCCCTAGGAGGCCTAATAAGTTAATTTCTGCCCCCCTTGACAAATCTTTCTTGATAAAAGGTGTGCCAGTTGATGCCATGGTGGTAGGCCGCCATCAAAAAGGAAATGTCTGAAACTTCCTCGACTATCCATCCTCCTAACAGAGACTCCAGGATCATTGATAGATATGGGAAGAGCATGTTTAGTTCGGTGACTTTTGCTCTTTGTTCGCTCAACTATTTAACCCCATTTTACCAGGTTACAAAGAGATCTCCTTAAAGAGCTAGGAGATACTCTTCAGGGTGCAGTAGCTACAGGAGCTACCGACAAAGTTGCCACCCAGCTTGCTACCCTCAGTTCTATAGTAAACTCATCCATGCGCCTCATTTCATATGTAGCTGATGGAACGGGTAGGGCAGCAGGTACAGGAGTTGCTCTTAGGAGACATTCCTGGATGCGCTTGGTTCCTTCGCGGAGCCCTTCAAGTCATCCTTCGTGAATACCCCCTTTGATGGCTCGTCCCTTTTTGGGCCTAAAGTGAAGGAAATCTTAACCAAATGTGAGCAGGATGGAAAGACTCTGTCTGCCGTCGGGGTCCATTTTTCCACCCGTACCAGACCCTGTCCTAAGGGTCAAAGGGGAGGAAAAATGTGGTCTTGAAAAGCCCAAGGAGCCTTTCAGGACACACGTGGTGAGCCCCCCTCCAGAGACAGAGGAAGGGACAATAATGGAAGACGCTGCCCTCATGGCAGAGGGGGTCCGCAACACCAGGGTGACAGAGATAACTTCTCTGGGAAGCCCTACCAGCTCTCCTGAAAGGCAGTCGGGGGTCGCTTATCTTTGTACTCAGACGCCTGGCTCAAAATAACAAAAGACAGCTGGGTACAAAGTATAATTTCCAAAGGATACTTCATCCCAGTCACCACACCCCCACCACCCATAAGAAAAATTCCAGACGTTCCACCCAGTTACAGGAAACAAGTAACAATAGAGGTCCAAACGTTGCTAAGAAAAAGAGTCATCCAACCAGTCCTAGCAGACCAGACAGGATCCGAAACTTACTTAAGATTCTTTTTAGTTCCAAAAGACGGAGGGACTGGAGACTCATATTGGACCTCAGAAAACTGAACAAATCTGTAAAGAAAGAGAAGTTCCAAATGGTCATGCTTCAGTCTATACTTCCCTTCTTAGGGAAAGACAACTGGATGCACTCGATAGATCTCAAGGATGCGTACTACCACATAAAACTGGCCAGGTCATCCAGGGATGATCTGCGCTTCCATCTTGGAGCCAATCATTATCAGTTTCAAGCCCTGCCCTTTGACCTCACTGCATCCTCCAGAGTGTTCACCAAATGCATGGCAGTGGTCACGGCTCACTTGAGACGTTTAGGATTCCAGGTGTTTCTGTACCTAGACGATTGGCACCTTACCACCACCACCAGGCATTAACTCATTCAGGCCAGGAAGTCCACTCTGCCATCAACTGGGTATTACAGTAAACTCAGAAAAATCTGCCTTGTCGCCATCGCAGCATATTGTTTTTATCGGAGCAGAACTGGACACGGCCACCACCACACTAAGGCTTCCAATAGAAAGAGTCTTTCTTCTTCATCAACATGTCAACGTTCTGATATCCAATGACAAAGCTCCAGCATCAGAAGTTCTGAAATTGTTAGGCCTAATGGCAGCAGCAATTCTAGCCATACAACTAGGTCGTATGTACATGTGGATACTACAGTGGCTGTTGTTCACTCAGTGGTCTTACCAAGAGCTTCCCATGTCTCACAAGGCCCTAGGGCCGATAGCCTAGTACCAACATATGAAGCTATATTCACCCCGGGGATCATGTCAGTTGCCCTGCTAGACAGGGGTCCAGAAAAGTAAATATTGTGGGAAGAAATATCCAGGGAATTGTTATGGCTAGGCTTGTATAGGCCCTAGGGTCGATAGCTTAGTACCAATCTATGAACATGATAATGATCACAAATTCCTGCAAAAAGGATCTTCAGTGGTGGTTGACCTCAATTCATGTCACAATCGGACACCCATTTGTGCTACCCCCTGCAGTGGCCACGGTGACCACAGACGCTTCTCTGATAGGGTGTGGGGGGGGACATTTTCAGGGACAGACAGCCCAAGGCACATGGACCGATCAAGAGAAATATCTGCATGTCAATGTCGTAGAGATGAGAGTAGTACTTTTGGCGTTGCAGTACTTTCAGGACTTTCTTCCTCTGGGTACAATTGCGATTCAGACAGACAACATGTTAGTGGTGTGGTATTTGAACAAACAAGGAGGAACCAGGTCTTACCCCCTTTGTCGCGAGGCTCTCAGAGTATGGCAGTGGCTATTTCCACCCAGCACTTTCTGTTGGCAACGCACATCCCGGGGAAGTCCAACGTGATAGCAGACAAGCTGAGCAGAGCAATTTTGTTGCCCCACAAGTAGTCCCTCAAGAAAGAAATAGTGGACAGGATATTCCACTGGTGGGGCCAGCCTTGCTGTGACCTTTTTGCCAGTCACATGAACATGAAATGCAGAGGCTTCTTTGCTCTAATTCCCCCTCCAGGAGAAGCTCCAAGGGACACACTTGTACACGATTGGCCTCCTGGGCTCCTCTTTGCATTTCCACCAATTCCGTTGGTACCCAAGGTTCTACAACAAGCAAAAACCCTGAGAAGGACCATCATTCAAATAGCCCCTCATTGGCTTTGTCAGATTTGGTTCCCCTTCCTTCGACTTCATCTTTTGGAGGACCCTTGGATTCTGGACCCAATTCCAGACCTGCTGACACACTCATCGGGGGAACTTCATCCCTCTCTGCAGTCCCTGAAGCTGACAGCTTGGCTGCTCCAATTCCCATCATACCCAGGTTCCATAACCTTTCCAATGAGATAAAGCAAATTCTCTTATCCTCTCATAAATCTTCCATGAGGAAGCTATATCTTAGCAAATGGAAAAAAATTTCTATATGAGCCTTTAAAAACAATATTGATCCCTACCAAGCCCCCATGGCCTCCACTTTAGAGTTCTTGACTATGATTTTCAACAAAGGAGCTGCAGCAGCAACAGTTCATGTTCAACTGGCTGCCATTTCTAATTTTTATCTTAGTTTTGAAGGATTGAATATTATGTGACACAAGTTACCCAAAGCCTTTCTCAAAGGGACCTTTCATATTAGACCACCTGTGAAATCTCACTATTCTCCATGGAATCTAAATTTTATGCTTTCCCTTATAATTCTCCCGCCATTTGAACCACCTTCCTCATGTGACCTCAAATTTTTGTCATGGAAAACCATCTTTTTAGTAACTATTACTTCTGCCCACAGAGTGTCAGAGGTTCAGGCTTTATCCATCAAGCCTTCTTATTTGATATTCCATGCTGACAAGAGTCTCACTTAGAACAAACCCCTTCTTCTTGCCCAAAGTTTACACTGAAACTAATCTCAACCAAATTATTGATTTGCCAGTCTTTTTCCCCAACCATTCAAACAATTTAGAGTACATGCTTCATAAACTTGATGTTCACAGACAGCTCAGATTTTATTTGGATAGAACAAAAGATTTCAGGAAATCAGACCAGCTCTTTGTTTCATTTTCAGACTCTAGGAAGGGCAGACCAGTGGCTAAAACAACTCTTTTTAAATGGTTATCTGATTGCCTCACCTTTGCTTATTCAGCTGCTAACATGCCTTTGCAGTACAAAATTAAGGCTCACTCAACCAGAGCTGTTTACATCCTCTGCTTTTTCTGCCAGACTTCCTATTGATAACATTTGCGCAGCAGCCAATTGGTCAAAACCTCATACCTTTATCACTCATTACAAAGTTGACGAGGCCTCCAGGGACAGGGCTTCCTTTGATCCCCAGTCCTGAGAAATATACACCTGTGAGCCACCTGAGGTTGATGGTGTTTGGGACACTACCCATCAGTAAAGAATGAACGGCGAGATAGAACAACTTCACATAAAGAAGTTATGTACTTACCATAACGTTCCATGTGAGTTTCTCATCTCACCTTCATTCTTACGTCCCTCCCTCCTACCCCCTCCTGGGCTGTTAGATGACCGAGATGCTGGATCCATCCTGGTTGCTCAATCCTTCTGTACTTTTTCTTGGGAGTGAAAGAATGACGTATGGTATTATTATACGCAGCAAACAAGATCTCAGGTAACTCTAGGTGCATCATGGGATAGGGACTTGGCCTTGAGCTATTTGAAGACCTTGAGCTTTGCAATTGGCCGACTCGGAGCTGAGGGATCGGCTCCAAACCCATCAGTAAAGAATGAAGGCGAGATGAACAACTCACATGGAATGTTATGGTAAGTGCATAACTTCTTTTTTCCTAAGTTCCACATTCTATTTCCACCCTACAAATTTTGCAGTCTGTCTTCACTTGTCAGGAATCTTACATCCTCTAACAGAGTAACAGCTGCATTATGTTTAGCACACCATTCCAGTATTCCTATTCTTCTTACAGTGTTAATAACACTGTTCACATTTAGGGGAATTTTTCTTTTTTTATTATTATTTTTATTCCTTTCCCAACAGCATATTTTTCATAGGTTTATGTACAAATAATCCTTGATCCTCAGAATCAGATTTTTTACTGTCCAGAACTTCAAAAATGTATTAGTAACAATCTCTTCTCTTCTCCTGACCTCTCTTCCTGTATGCACTCTCTCTCTCTCATTTTCCCCTCAATATGTTTTTCTGTTTCTACAGTTTATTCTTCACCTGTTTCACCCTCCCCAACCTCTTTCTGTCCTTCCTTGTGTTTGTTTTCTTTCCCTTCCCCTTCTTTTACATATTTATTGTTTGTTCTTGACAATCCATCCAAATATCCCTCTTTTTTTTTATTTTTACACAAACCTGAATTCAGGCACACACCTTCTTGATGTATGTTTTTTCTCCCCATTTGGTTACATTTTATTAAATGAGTCCACCAAAAGAAACATGATTTAGGCTGACCAGCATATCTTAATGTTTCTGTAGGACCACTTACAAAAATAACACTTGGCAAGTGTTTCACCATGTTTTTCACAGTTCAAAACAGCTTCCAACCTCCACCATAGGTTTGTCTCTTCACTAACTTTCACAATATTATCAACCATTCACACAGACCCTGTGTGCAACTTTTACTTCTTCCAGATGATCTTCGTGTTTCACTGTTGCAGTCATTACATTTGGGCGATCTGCTTGAAGGTAGCCCTCAGTTGGCCTTAATAACAAAGTCTTGGGTCATGGTTATAAAACATGCAGCCGACGCCATTACATCAGTCTTTGTTGCCGTGCAGTGCCCGAAGCAGAAGCAGTTCACAAATGCCAGTTGGCTGACTCCTGAAATTTTCATTTTTGAGTTTCAGAACTGAAGTCTTCAACTAAAACTAAGTACCCCGTTGGGGAAACTTTTTCTTGCTCCTTACCGATGTCAGTAAAAGTTAATAATTGCATTACTTGTGGAAAGCAAATACCTCATAAAGATTTTCATTCGTACTGTATTCCTTGCCTAGGCCCTGACCACGATGTACCTTGCTGTCGGTTTTGTGCTTTATTTAATCAGTGCACTATCCGTCGCGGGTATATTTTCGCCCCTAAATATTTCGGTTCTCAGTTTAATTATCCAGAAAAGTTGTCGGTTAGCCATCCGACTACCAGGATTCCAAAAAAATGCAAAGATAAAGACAGAGACAGGCCGCCAAGGTCCAAAACTGCCGACAACTCTTCTCCTAAGCCAGTCGCCAGTTCACCGGTACTCAGTGCGACTGATTCACAGGCCTCTACTGAGAACCATTCGGAGTCCAGTATGCTGCGATATGCTTCAACTATGGAACCTGCGGATGTCTCTACCTTGGATGGGTCCAGAGCCGCTGTGCAGACACCGGCTTCTGAGGGTGTATTCAGGTCTACGGACTTTCATACTAAACCGACGCCTCCTTCTTCACTTAGGCCTAAATCTCAAACCATGCCTAAAAAAATGACACCCAGGCCACATGCTCAGGCCTCTATGCTTAAAAAGCAAATGATAAGAATGGCTGAAGATCTAATAACTCTAATCAGAGGTATTCACCTTTCCCCCTTCTAAGTGGCCTAGGACTGAAGTTGTTTATTAATCTTTTGACCAGGATTCTGTTTTTTCTGATTCTTCTGATGATCTGGATTTTCCCTTATCTACTTATGAGGATTCTGATACAGAGGACTCCATTCCATCTGCTTCCCCTCCAGAGGATTTTTCTTTTGGGGAAACCTTACATACTCTATGGGGAGCATTTCCACTGGGAAAGCCAGGATTTTTCATGATTCAAAAAAGAGGCTTAGGGATTTCTTACTCCTACATCAGCATAGGCCTTTAGCTATTCCTCCTGTACTAGACATTGTTGATGATGCTTTTTCGGAATCTAGTTTGGCCCCTGATTCCTTGCCTCCTGCTCCCAGAAAACCTGACAGGTATTACAGGGTCCCTGAGTCACACAAGTTCATTTTTAAAAATCCTATTGCGGATCCAGAGACTATTTCACAGGGGCACAAGGGCATTAAGGCTTCTACTGCTGAAAATCCTACCCCTTCTGATAGAGACTCCAGGGCTCTGGATAGATGGGGTAAGAAGGTTTACACTTCTGCAACCTTGGCCATTAGGGCTTTAAACTGCCAGTTTCATATGTTAAAGTATCAGCAACATGTTATTGGATTGCTTAAACAGAAAATGATGTTGATTCCTGACTGTGTGCAAAATAAAGAATTACAGGATTTAATGCATTCTGCTGAACAAGTTGGAAAACATACTTTGCAGTGTGGGTTTGATTCATTGGAGGCATCTTGCAGTGCTGCTGTCATGGGTCTGTGCTCAGAAGGCATGCTTGGCTTAAGGAGCAATCTTTGCCTGATCATGTTAAAGCTAAATTGTTGGATGCTCCCTTAACTCAGGACCGCCTGTTTGGCAATAAGTCTGAGGAAGTTCTCAAAAAGATGGAAGATAAAGCTAAATCTATGCAAACTGTTAAAGATTTCTTACAAGTTCAGCCTCCTAGATTTAGTAGGCACTGGCCCTCTAAGAATTGGTCCTTTCCAGCCCCTTCCAGGTCTTCTCAAACCAAACCCAGACACAGCAAAAACCCCAGGTTTCAGTCCCAGGGGACACACAGGACTAAGCAGTGAGGGGCCTCCACTTCCAAATCTGGGAATAATAATACTTCCCCCTATGGTAAACTGTCTCAATGACTTCCTTTTAAAATTTCCAAGTACTCATCATCTGACTGTCCCTTTGGGGGAAATATTGCTCTTCATGCAAAGAACTGGGAACTCATTACCCAGGACAAATGGGTTTTAAATATAGTGTCCCAGGGATACAGATTTCACTTCCACACATTGCCAACACCAAGCGGGTGGCTGGACCTACTCCCAAATCAGTGGGCAGAGGCCCCAAAACAAGTACTTTCTCTCTTAAGCATGGGGGCTATTCAACTGGTACCAGAAGAGGAAAAGGGACAAGGTTTCTACTCGAGGCTTTTCCTGGTACCCAGAAAAGACAATTCATGGCATCCTATCTTGGACCTGTCTACTCTAAACACCCTTTTGGAGGTTCCAAAATTCAAGATGCTGACTCTTCACCAATTACTTCCTATGCTAGGCAGAGATGCCTGGTTGGCAACACTAGATTTAAAAGAAGCATACCTGCACATCTCAATCAGGGAATCTTGCAGAAGATACCTATGCTTCAAAGCTATCAGTTCTCTGCACTGCCCTTTGGCTTACCTACTGCGCCCAGGGTATTCACTAAGTGCCTAACTCCAGTTACTGCATTTTGCAGGCAAAGAAATATTCAAATATACCCATACCTGGACGATTGTCTAATTCAGGCAGGAAGACAGGACATACTTTTGGATCATCTGGCCTTTGTACAAAGGGTTCTAACTTGTCTGGGGTACACCATAAGCGAAAGGAAATCACACCTGGTACCCTGTCAACAAATTATATTCCTGGGAGCAAGCTTGAATACAACTTCCCAGATGGCTTGTGTCACTCCAGAGAAAGAAATTCATTTGACAACCTACTTCAAACAAGTGGCCACAAAAACCCTGCTGTCTGCAAGACAAATGCTGCAAGCCTTGGGGTTCATGGCCTCCTGCATTCTTCTAATTCCATATGCAAGACTGTATATGAGGAAACTACAATGGTATCTAAAAAGCCTATGGTGTCAATATTCTCAGGTTCTAGAAGCAATGATTCCTATCATACCTTGCCTATGCCTAGAGTTCCTTTGGTGGGCAGAGGCCTGCCATCAAAACAAGGGACTGCCTTTCACACCACCCCCTGCCGCCCAAACCCTAACAACAGATGCATCAGACTGTGCATGGGGGGCTCACCTGGCAGGGAAGTGCATTCATGGCAAATGGAACCCAAGTCAAATGCACCTGCATATCAGTCAAAAATAAATGTTAGCTGCACAGAATGCTCTGACAGCCTTGAAGGACCACATTCTTCCAGGACAACTAATGGTAAAGACGGACAACACCACTGTTATGTGGTACATAAACAAGCAGGGGGGTACACATTCTTACCCCCTCTGCAGATTAGCCATGGCATTGTGGAATACAGCCTTGAGCTGCCAAGTGCACCTACAAGCTCAATTCCTGCCAGGAAAATTAAATACACTGGCAGACGGACTAGACAGAAACCTCATGGACCCACACGAGTGGAAACTGGAACCAAAGATTTTCAACACGTTGACAAGCAAATGGGGGAACCCAGATATAGACCTGTTTGCCTCCCCCAAGAACTACCAATTGGACAAATTTTGCACAAGGACTCCCCACAAACAAGCCTGAAAAGTGGATGCTCTGTCCTTCAGCTGGAAAAACCTATCAGTCTATGCCTTCCCCCCTCTGCATCTGCTCTCCAAAGTACTACTAAAAATCAATCAGGACAAACCAAGGATGATTTTGATTGCTCCAGACTGGCCATGCCAACACTGGTACCTCCTCCTGCGCAGTGTGTCACAGTTATCCCCATGGCACCTGCCTCAGACTCCTTCCCTGTTGTCCCAGCAGGAGAACCAGATTCTGCATCCTCAACTTCTAATACTGAACCTTGCAGCCTGGCTAATTACATAATCTCTCCTTTACCATCCCTCAGCAAACCTGTGATGGATATCATTTTAGAGGCAAGGAGGCCTAGTACTACAAAATCTTATGCTGAAAAATGGAAAAGATTCTGTGCCTGGAACCAATCTCAAGGGATGAGCACAGCAGCACCCACTTTACCTCAGATTTTACAATACTTAACTGAGATGCTTCACAAGGGCCTGTCTTTTTCCTCCATTAAGATCCACGCCTCAGCCATTTCAGCTCATTATAACACAGAACCTCCCCTCTTCTCTCATCCACTGCTCAAGCAGTTCCTCAGAGGTGCCAAAATTCTGAGACCACCCAGAAGAGCTCCAACCCCAGCCTGGGACCTTAACTTTGTCTTGGAGAAACTCACTCTTCCTCCTTTTGAGCCAGCTGCTACTGCAGACTTAAAAATTTCTTTATTGAAAAACAGCTTTCCTTTTAGCAATCACTTCAGCTAGAAGGGTATCTGAATTACAGGCCCTTATGGCAGTGGAGCCTTTCATCATCTTTCATGCGGACAGGGTGTCCCTCAGAACCAGTCCATCCTTCATGCCCAAGGTGGTATCCAGTGTGGCTCTTAATCAGTCCATTCATTTGCCAACCTTCTTTCCCAATCCACAGAACAAAGGGGAATGAATACTGCATTCCTTAGATGTGCACAGACAACCTAGATTCTACTTGGACAGGACAAAACCTCAAAGGAAATCTGAACAACTGCTGGTGGCATTTGCTGCAGGGGCAGAGGGGAAGGCTATTTCAAAGCAAACCATTTCTAAATGGATAGGCCATTGCATTCATTTCTTCTATAAGCACCTTGGAAAACCTATCCCCAGGGGATCAGACCTCAATCCACCAGGGCTGCATCTACCTCTACAGCCTTCCTCAGAGGTGTCCCTATCAGGGACATCCTAGAAGCTGCTACCTGGAGTTCTGTACATACTTTCACCTAGCATTATCATTTGGCAATTTTCTCTAAATCCAGAGCTGGCTTTGCCACTGCAGTCTTGCAGGGCCTTATAGCTGGTCCTAATGCTATCTAAATTCCTCCTCCCAACCATAGCTTTGGGAATCTACCCAAATGTAATGACTGCAACAGTGAAACACGAAGAACATAGTACAGTTGTGTACATTTACCATAAATGTAGATATTCGAGTGTATTCACTGTTGCAGTCCTGGTTGCCCTCCCTCCAGCCCATACCTCTGCTTTCCTTTACTATGCTTAAAAGCCATTTTGGTGTATTTGCTTTTTTGTTGGAAGTATATTATTGTACTTTTATATTTAATTGCTTCCCATTGTGGGAGCACCTGACATCTGGGGCAAGAAAAACTGATGTAATGGCATCGGCTGCATGTTTTATACCCCTGACGACCTGACGTCGTGGAAGAAGGGACAGCAACCGACATAGGACCCAAGACTTTGTTAATCAGGCCGACTGAGGGCTACCTGCAAGCAGATAACCCAAATGTAATGACCGCAACAGTGAATACACTTGAACATCTACATTTATGATGTGTACACAACTGTACCTTTATCAGTTCTAAACTGCAAACTGACAATTTTTAACATTTAAGTTACTACCAGAAAACAAGTAATTTTAAAGTTACCAAACTGTCCCATTCATAATAGCTGTTTATTGCAATGTCATTTTTGTTCATATTCTCACAATTGGTCTTCTTTCTTTTTAAAAACAGTTTTACTTACAGTTTGTTGTTGCTCTCTGTTTTTTGCCTGCTGTCCTTGCTGCATATGCTTTAGTACTCCATTATCTGCTGGCACAAAACCAGACACCTCAGTTTGTTGCTGCTTTTCTCTTATACTTCCTATCACTGCTGCATTCCCTGCTGCCACATCACCTGTTTCCTTTTCCACATAAAAGTGCTGAGGATGGTAATCTGCCATTTCATGCCATGAAGCAGCAAAACTGTCACTTGGATCATCCTGCTCAGTTATTTTTAACAGAACGTTATCTGTAAGCCCTCCTGCCACCAATTCTGTTATCTGTCATCTGCACTGCTTCAACAAACGCATTTACTTCCTACAACATGGGAACAGCTAAACACTGCTCATTTTTAACATCCACCACTCCGGAAACTTTATTTACATTCTGAAGCTCCATATCAAACAAATTTCCTTCAAATTCTCACTTTCCATCGCCATATTCTTCACAACTTTTCTCTCCTCATCCATGCATATTCCCTTAGGCCTCTTCCTTGCTGCTGTAGGAGCCCTCTGGCGCCATCTAGCAGCTCCACAGAAGTTCCCTGGTGCCCTGGCCAAATTTCCCTAGTCAGCATGAATACCTCCTTGTGTCTCCCCTGAAAAGAGACTGTTACCCTAGTGGGACTCACCCACTTAACAACGTATAAGTAAAATAAAAAAAAGGTCCTAATTGGCGAGTTAGCAAATTCTTCAGCATTTAATAAGTTATGTGCTTTTTAGCAACGTGGGCAAAACTGTAAGAAGCAGAATAAAATATGGCAAGTAGCAGGAAATGGTCAGGTCGTTTGTGAGGTTCTCCTTAACTCCAATGCAAGGTTTCCACTTTGGGATAGAGGAGGTGTGCTATCCCAGAATATGGGCCTTAGTTAAACACATTTGAAGAGAGAAGAAAGTAAATTTGTAAGTGTAATCGCATTGTAAAGGATCCTGTCAAATATCAGCTGATATGGAAAGTACTCTTATGTTTGTAATTAGGCTGTACATATGAGGCAGTTGGACAAAAAGAAAATGACATGCCCACATGGGCTTCAACAGATAGTAGGAGTAGTTTATTTATGTATATTTGTGCTAAACTCAGGTAGATCACTGATCCAACTGGACCATTTTCAGGCTTAGCCTATTAAAGCAAATTAGATGGCCATCAGGGCACAGTAGAATACCACTTAACCATCCAAGATGCAGATGTAAACTTTAGTGTAGTTCAAGGGTGTAGCCAGGCATACTCAGTGTACTCAAATGCGTATATATTTTTTTTCTGAGCATCTCTTGGGAACTTCAATATTAAAAAGCAAATCATGTTTAGAACTGTGTAAAAAAATATTTACAGTACAGAGGTCCAGAAAGGATGCTTGTGTGAAAGGAATACACCTTTAAAATAGCTTTTCATAGGTACAGATGTTAACATTTAAAAATGATGTATCCCCTTCCAATACATCTGGAGTTTAACATGATTTAGATGAGAATTGCATACTTTCACATCATTTTCCAGAAATTATGTTAATTAGGGAAACAGCTTCTTAGTTGTTGTTGTTGTGTATTTCGGCTTATCCCGGTTAGGGGTCACCACAGCGGAACTCCGGTCCGCTAATGTTTGGTAGTGGATTTTTACGTGCCAAGTTACCAGCCCTGATGCACAACCTTCAATGAAGGCACGCCCATTCACGCATGCCTCCACACAGAAGACGCTCTAACTGAGAATCGAACGCAACATCTTGCTGTGAGGCAACAACGCTACCGCAAACAGCTTCTTAGTACTTCCTTAAATAACACTCTGCACGTTATTGTTGTCAAAGCAGCAAACTAAACTGATATACTCCCAAGTAACTTATCTGACAAAGTAATCAGTCATCTAGGTGTCCAGGTGTTCAAAAACAACTACAGCATTGAGTTACTAAGTAATGGTTTTAGAACTGAAATTGTATTTTTAAGTACTGCAGCAAAGTGACAGTGAAGCAGCAGAGTTTTAAAGCTTTAATCATATGAAAGCAGAGCATTATCTGATAATGGTGGTTACGGAAGATGTATGCATGACTAAGTGAGGAAATCCGTTTTATCTGTTATGGCCATTAAGTGTAGAAAACTGAAATGAAAAACAAAACATTCAAGGGCAAAGACTGTAGTGTTGTGGATCATTTTCTCATGTTATGTTTCTAGAAAGAAAAGCGCATCAAATCTGACTTTAGTACTGGCTCTATGAAACATTAACCCAGTGGAACTAGTACTTCAAATATAGTACAGTCTCTAGTTAAATTCTAGTAAAAGTATGGAAAGTAAACTGCTTTTTCATATTGTAAATTCCAAAGCAATCCATAAAAATGTAGAAGTTGTTTCCTTATTTGTTAAACTTGTTCTAAAATGGCAACGTCAGTCATACTACTGTAAAATCACACCAGCAATCAAGTTCTCAGAAAGGGTGGCAGGAACTTTTAAGTGCATCTAACCATTTCTGATTTGTCAATAGCAATTTCCTTGCTTTGCGTCTTTCATTTTACAAGACTGATCATAAAACTCTCTGGATGTGTTCCCATCCTGCACACTGATCTCTGTACCTGAAAGCTGTTTCATAAAACTTACAGGGTAATGAAAAACAGACCCAAGTGCATTACAGAATGAGGTAGATGTCACATGTAAACAAAGCAGCAGAAACAGCCTAATGTACAGAAGTAACATAGTGCCAAGGTACAGTGACAAGACTGGGATATCAATAACAGCTTAGAAAGTTGTTAAAAAGCATTATCTCAGTCAGAAAACATTTTTTCTCTTGAATGAGAACAGCTGTGCATAACCTCAGCAGAACAGCAGTGCATTGCATACCACACTCATCTGTATGTATTCAGTAAGGCTGTTGATAGCATCTGTATGTATTCAGTAAGGCTGTTGATAGTTTTGCTTGGTAACTGCTGTCTCATATTGGAGTACAAGAATATTGTTTAGTGCTTGTTATAACAACCTGGAAATAGCAGAATTTGGATGAATAGACTTTTTCAAAATTTAGGACTAAACATAGCTGGATAGCATTGCCTAATCATTAGTTTGGTTATGGTAGTATTGCTGTAAAACTTGTGTGAGGACTAGATTGATTATCTGTCACGTGTTTAAACTGATGTAGTGACTTAAAAGATCACCATAGTCAGAAAAAAAAAAACACATTTTATTGTATCTTGAAGTTTTACACACAATATTAATGTCACTTAACACTTTGTCGTTAGTATTGTTATATTATTTGTTCTTCCCCCAAAATGGCCTATGAGGATGACATAACAGTTAAGATTTTGATCTGATGTTGTCAGTTTTCATTCTGTCCTCAGCTGATGGATTTGGATCCACCTCAGCTGTTGCTAAAGCTTGTGGCAACCAGAAACTCTTTTACTTCTCCCTTACCCATAATGCTCCAACCCCAAGTACCCCAGATGTCGTTTGTCGCTCTACTCGAAAGACATGGTGACCATTACTCTCAAGCAGATAAGTCTTTAAATTGTGAAATATTTCTATTTTTCTTAGCAAAACCTGCCAAATTCATTGTATTCTTTAATTCCTTACCTGCCACCTCATCACTGTTTGTCTAGTTAAAATATATTTCTCTCCCTTTTTCTTCCTTCCTTACAAATGTGTACCTTTGAGCACTATTGTTAGTATTCCTTCCCTTTTTCTACACTCTGTGTAGTTTTCTTGTTACCATTGCTGGTATTTTCTGTTTCTATCTGTTAATTTATAAAATTTTGTATATAGTATAGTATATATTTATTTTCTACTGTTGAAAATTCTCTTTAGAATCTGCTTGTTTCTTCACTGTAGTTTCCTACCATGGCAGAGAAAGAAGAGTCCAGCTGGATTCAAAAAATGTCTTAAGCGTGGGCACAAGATTCCATTATTGGATGCCTACGCATTATGTGTGTATTGTCTGGGACGTCTCCATTTACAAGAAGACTGCTCTGTTTGTCATGGGTTTAACCCTAGAGACCTGGTAGAGAGAAAAAAATAAATTGATTTTAAAAGCACTTCTTCCTTCTTCTTTTGGAGAGGCTTTATCTGGAGCTGTGTCCCCTAAAAAATCTAAAAGGTCAAAATTCCTCCTCTCCGAGCCCTTCTTCCTCTTCCTCTAAGGCTTCAGAGCAACCTAGATAAAGGCCTCCTTCTGATCCGACTTCTTCTTTTGATCCTAAAGGAAAAAAGTCTAAATTTTCAGATCTGACCTCAGCCTCGGATCTGAAGCAGACAAAAATGGATTTATCGGATTGGACCTCAACATTGGATCTGAAGCAAAAGAAAAAAACATATCAGATCAGACTTCTTTGTATTCGATGCATAAGCCAACTGATCCAGCTACTCTGTCCAGTATTGTTTACCTTCCAAGGACTAGATAATCCCCTTCAGTAGATCCAGTTTTCTCCAGGGCTCCCTCTCCCTTTCTGGAGAAACCTAGATCCCCTTCTAAGTTTTCCACTCCCTCTTTCAGAAGCTTAACAGAAGATGATGAAGAGAGAGAGAGAGAGAGAGTGGTGAGAAGAATTCTCTTGGTGCAGACTATGATGGGTGTCCCTTTGGGTCTATATTACAAGATCAAAGCTTTAGTTAATCGAATAACTACAGCTCGATCTTGTAATATCGAAACCGTAAAATGTTGAACGGCCAGTTCAACCCAGGGAAGTGCTTCTCTTGGCCATTTTGTGGAATATGCCCTTTTCTCCAATTTTGAGCAATCCCGGAGTTGGTATATTTAGTTAGGGGGGGATGTGGGGCACAGCCCCCCACATGGCGGGTGAAGCCCCACTTGGGTCTAAAGTTTTTTTTATTTTTGAAGAGGCCAAGAAAGTGTTTCCCTGGGCTGAAGCGGCTGTTCAACATTTTCTGGTTTCGATATTACAAGATCGAGCTTTAGTTATTCGATTAACTAAAGCTTCGATGTTGTAATACAGATGCGTCCCTTCGGCTCCTACCGCTTCGGGTCAGGAGGGCCAATCTTCTGTCACACCTCCTCTTTCAGTTCCTCCTCTGACTCATTCCTCCATCTCAGAGTCCTTGGATCCAAGCTGTCAGACTCAGATCCGAGGATACCTTTATCCTCATATCTGAAGTTCACTCTGAGCATTTCGGTTCAGTCAGATCTGGAGGCGTCTCAGAGTTGAGGCTTCCCTGTCGGATCCAAGGTGTTGCAGTCAACTCCGAATTTGTCAGAGCTATCTCTGTGCCTCGGAGCCTCAATATGGGTTAGCTTCGGTCCAGCTTCTGCCTCGGGGGGGGGGTTCCTCGGAGCAGGTAGGGACAACAATCGAGGTTCTCTCCCTCTCTGGGGAGGTCTGCCTTTGAGTCTGTTGAGAGAGCACTGTCTGTCTCAGCAACACAGACTGTTCCTACCCTCTCAGATCCGCAGTCTACAGCCTTGACGTGTCTGTGCTTGGAGTCTCAACCTTCTTTTCCACAGGGACAGCCAGTACTGAAACCCCAGGCTTCCCAACTGGGTATCCCGACTTCTTCTGATACCTCCCCAGAGTATCCCACTGAGGAGGTCCCTAAGATGAAGGTGTGCAAGAGGAAGCACTTGGACTCCCCGGAGGAGCCTGTCACAGAAAATACAGACTTCGATAAGGGTGAAGGGTCCACACTGTCACCTCCTGAAGATGCGTCATTTGGAGATATCCTTGAAATCTTGAAACAGAGAGGTGGCTGGAAGTCCAGCAACTCTTCATCTGAGGAGTCTGTATTCCTTGAGGCTTTTGGTACTGGCCTGACTACCTCCTGGGTGACTCCACCTGCCAACAAGCTCATTAAATTGATCTCTGTGTGGGTATGGAAAGATCCCAACACAAACTGAACCAATAACTGGGAGACCTGACAATATTATGGCACCACTGGAGGACAAGCAGTTTGGAGGAAAAGGAGTTCCTGTTGATGCCATGGTCGTGGTGGCAGTCACTGAAAAAGAACTTGCCGAGGAGAGTTCCACTGTTCATCCCTCCAACTAGGGGTCCCGGGTGATGGACAGGTTTAGGAAGCATGTCTATGCTTCAGTGACCTTTGCCTTAAGGTCCCTGAATTATTTGGTACATTTCACAAGGTTACAGAGGGATTTGATTAAGGACCTTTCAAATACCTTCTCAGGATCCATTTCTGAGGAAGGACAATCATCAATCACTTCTCAGCTGGCTACACTGCAACCTATTTCCAACTCGTCCATGAGGCTACTTTCGCATGTAGCTGAAGGAACCTCAAGGGCAGCAGGTTCAAGCATTTCAGTAGGCATGCCTAGATGGGCTTATGCAATTTTTCTGAGCTCTTCAAGTCTTCGTTCATCTATGCTCTTTTTGATGGCACGCCTTTGTTTGGCTCAAAAATGAAAGACACGTTATCCAGGTGTGAGAAGGACTGAACTGTAAGCATACATTTTTTGACATGTCAAAGATACTTTTCCAGGAGTCAACAAGGTAGTCGAAAGATGTGATTCAAAAAGTCCCAGGGACCTCTCCAGGACACATGTGGAGGAAATTTCCCCAGGGGTAGGGGGGACTCTAATGGTAGATGGTGCCCCGCGGCACAGGTGGCCCACAAAACTAGGGGGCAAAAGATTCGTTCTTTGGCAGACCCTTCCAGCATTCCCAAAAGGAGGCCTGATAGCCCTCAACTATCCCTGCACCAGAGAGCCTGGCTAGAAATAACAACAGATACTTGGTTGCAGAGAATTATTTCCAGAGGTTATGTTATACAATTTTCCCTTCCTCCTACAATTTCAAGAAAAATCCCCGATGTTTTACCCCATCAGAGGGAACAAGCAGCAATTCAGGTATAAAAGCTGCTGGAAAAAAGGGTCATCCAAGAGGTCCCACCAGACTAGTTAGAATCCGGAACTTGCTCAAGATTCTTTTTAGTGCCAAAGAAAGCAGGGGAGTGGGGACTAATTTTGGATCTTGGCACTTGAACAAGTCAGTTTGATGCACCAAGTTCCAGATGGTCACAGTTCAGTCCATCTTCCCTTTTCTGGGCAAAGATGACTGGATGTGCATGATAGACTTTCAGGATGCATACTATCACGTAAAGATTATCAAGCAATCCAGAAGGTATTTACACTTCCAGCTGGGAGCCATTCATTCATTACCAGTTCAGAGTTCTACCCTTTAGTCTAAGTACACTCCCCAGGGTGTTTCCCAAATGTATTGCAGTAGTAGCAGCTCACCTGAGACTGCAAGGATTCTGGGTGTTTCAGTATCTATACGACTGGCTCTTTACCACCTTAACTAGGCATCACTTAACAAGGGCAGGAGATCAGATTCTCCAGATGTGTTCTCATATGGGGATAATCATAAACTATGAGAGAACTAACCCAAAAATTGGAGTTCAACACAAAGTCAGTGATAGCCTCACTACCTGTTTCAAGGATTCAGACTATAAGGTCACATATCAGAAAAATAATCTGCAGTACCAGGATTTCAGCCAGCTTGGTACTTCAGGTTCTAGGATCACTGTCAGCGGCAGTAACACAAGTTCTTTTAGCCAGATTTTACATGAGGATCCTTCAGTGCATACTAGTAACATAGTGGTCAGTACTTTATCAACCCATGTCAACCTCAATACGAATCATCCACACATGTAAGAGGGATCTCGAATGGTGGATCAGATCAGACTAGATTCTACAAGGCCATCCGTTCATTCCTCCTCAGCCCAAGGCCATAGTGATCACAGACACTTCCTAGTTGGGGTGGGGGCTTTTTCCTGAGAAAACAGTCCAAGGCACTTGGTCCCCTGAAGAGGCCAGTTTGCTTATCGATGTCCTAGAGATGAGAGCAATGCTTTTAGTGTTGCAGGCGCTTCGGATTGCTCTCCCTTTGGGGATGATTGCAATTTGGGTGGCAATATGTCAGTAGTCAACAAACAAGGAGGAACCAGATCTTATCCCTTATGTCGAGAAGCGCACAGAGTGTGGCAATGTGCAATCTCATCCAAACACTTTCTCATAGCAACCCACATTCCGGGGAAGTCCAGTGTGATAGCAGACAAGCTGAACAGGTGCAGTCTTCTACTTCAGGAGTGGTCTCTCAACAAGAATGTAGCGGACATGATTTTCCATCGGTGGGGGAAGCCTTGCTGTGATCTTTTTGCTTCCCCCTAAACAACAAATACAGCAACTACTTTCCCCTAATCCCCCCACAGGAGAATTCACTGAGGGATTCTCTCTTTCATGATTGCCCCCCCTCCCAGTCTACTTTATGCTTATCCTCAAATTCCACTAATTCCAAAATTCCTAGAGAAAGCTGTCATGTTGTAGAGCAAAGTCATCCTCATTTCACCTTACTGGCCTTGACAGATTTGGTTCCCCCTCCTTTGGCCTCATTTACTTCACCAACCTTGGATTCTGGATCCAACTCCAAACTTCCGTCTCTTCTAACAGGCATGATTCATTCAGATATTTCAAACCTCAGGCTGATGGCCTGGCTTCTTCACCTGTCTGACATATACTTTTATCTTCTCATAAACCCTCTAGATGAAAGCCCCATTCCAGTAAATGGAAAACGTTTCTTTACTATTTGCCAAAATAATACTGATTATTTTTTCATCTCCCAACACAACATCGTGGAATTTTTGGCTAGACTTTTTAATGAAGGAGCTAGTTCCTCAGCAGTTAAGGTTCAGTTAGCAACTATATTGAATTTTCACGTTGGATTTGAGAGTTTCTCGGTTGCTTCTCATAAGCTCTGCATATCATTTTTGCGAAGCACTCTTCTTCTAAGACCTCCTTTTAAAGACCAGGTTTGTTTACTGCTTGCCAAAATAATGCTGATCCTTTTTTTAGCTCCCAACACAACATCCTGGAATTTTTGGCTACACTTTTTAAAGAAGGAGCTAGTTCCTTAGCAGTTAAGGTTCGATTAGCAGTTATATCGAATTTTCACATTGGACTTGAGGGTTTCTCAGTTGCTTCTCATAAGCTCTGCAAATTATTTTTGCGAGGCACTCTTCTTCTACAATCTCCTTTTAAAGATCCTATTGCCCCATAGGACCTGAATCTGATACTGCAAGCTCTTACTAACTCTCCATTCGAACCAGCAGCTGTGTGTGACCTTAAATACCTTTCTTGGAAACAATTTTTCTGGTAGCCATTACTTCTGCCAGACGAATTTCTAAGATTCAAGCATTGTCCTCAAAACCTCCATACTTGCTTTTTCAGAAGGATAGAGTTATATTACGAACTAATGCATTCTTTCTTCCTAAGGTGTTGTCAGAATCTAATATCAATCAGTCCATTAATCCAGTATTCTTTCTGAAATTTGCTAACAAGGGCAAATACATATTACATTTATTGGATGTTCACAGACAATTATGTTTTTACCTACATAGTACAAAAGACATCAGAAAAAAATTACCAATTGTTTGTCTCATTTGCAGAAGTAACACTGGGAAAGCCAGTTGCCAAAGTAACTTTAGCCAGATGGCTGTCTGATTGTATTTCATTTATTTATAATAAGTTGGGCATTACCTTACCAAACCCGTTACGGGCCCGTTCAACTAGATCCATGGCAACATCCTCAGTTTTTTAGTCTAGAATGTCCATGGATGTTATTTGCATAGCGGCAACTTGGGTCACTGTCCATAACTTTGTTACTCATTGATTCAACTGTGCTCAGTAATATCCTTCCTTGAGTCCACTCGGGAGGAATCCTAGGTAGCTGGGACTCAGTCCTATCAGTTGAGGATAGAATGAAAATTGACAAGATCAGATAATGACATTCCATCTGTGTTGTCCATTTTCATTCTTCCTCAACTCCCCACCCACCAACCCCCCATTGTTTGTAAACTCCTGAAAGAATAAGTGGTTTATGGACATTTCTGCCCTTTATATTTGAGCTCCAGATGTAGTTTTCTTCCTATTTGTTGCAAATATTTACTTTCCAGTAAAATCAGCAAACAAGATCGGAGGTACTTGGGGTTGGAGTATTATGTGTAAGGGAGAAACTCGAGAGTTTTAGTTGCCATGAGCTTTAGCAATGGCCGAGTCGGATCTGAGGAATCGTATCCAAACGTACAGGTTGAAGAAGAATGAAAATGGACAGCACAGATGGAACGTTATGGTGAGTGCATAACTTCTTTTTTTCCTCTAAAGATCTTTTTATCCCAGAATGTCTTGCGTGCCCCACAGTATGACATTTTTAAACATCTTTATTAAATCAGATTTACATAGGTGCACATACATTAATAGAGAAGAAAACAAACCATAGTAACATTTTATTGTGAAACATAAATGCACTGTACATATATGTTTTCTTTTTAGTAATTGTCATTCTCTCCAACATTACATAACTTGCTCAATTCTACCCTTTCTTTAAAGCTTACTTCTCCTCCTGAATATTATTCTGCATGTGTTTTCACAAATTCCTGTTACTTCTGTGTGATTTGCTGCTTACCTTTTTCTAAAGATCCTACCTCCAGTTATTTTTATTTCCTTTACGACATTCAGTACTTCAATTCCAGTTGGCTTAGATTTTGATTTCCATTTTCTAGTAACTGCTTTTTATTTGTAGGAAATAGTATTAAACTTAATAAGGCTTTACTGTCTCTAGGCAGTTCAGATCTTATGTTCCAGTTTAAAATAATAATTTTATTAGTTATAACAACTTGCTCCACCAGCAATTCAGGGAAAGTACTCTGCAGGGAATTTTTTGCAACTGTCAACTCACTGCATATCAAAAAGCATGTTCATTGTTGCCTGTCTTTCTTTCCCATCACACCTCCAGCATTTGTTCTCTGCCTGGAGAAAATGGCTCTGAAGTCTGCTCGGGGTATAAAAATCTATATGCAGATACTTCCAAGCAAAAATCCTAAACTGTTCTTGATTTTGTTGCATACTTGGAAGCCATACAGATGTCCTCCCATTGTTTGTTGTAAATGGTGTTCCAGTCTCTCTCTTCCCTCTCCCTCTCCTTTCTAACCTCTTCTGATTGATTCTTATAGTTATCCCTTTTTAAAAGCAGCTTGTGTTCTAGACTCAACTACAAACTCTGCCAGAGCTGGTCTTTCACTTAGCTGTATATTCCCCATCCCTTTCTCCTTGCATGTACTCTTATCAGTCCCTGGTACGGTAGACAATCTCTTATCAGCAGTTCAGACTTCACTTTGGCCATATCCCACTGTATTACATTTCCCTGTTAAGTTATTTGCTGCTAATACCATGATTGCTTTGCTAATTTTCTCCAGTAAATTCTAGCCCCCCCTTTTATTTTCTATACCCCTACTTGCAGTCATCACTATCAGTAAAATCGTTCTGCATTCCTGTGTTGGCTTAGTTCTTAGAATACTTTCTATATGGCTGTTGTGATTCTCCGCAAGGACCTACATCCAAATTCCTACCTTCCCCTTATCTCCCCATTGCATCATATTCTCTTTCCACTCTGATTTGTAATATTCTTTTTGTGTTATTTTTTTAAACATCTTTATTAAACCAAAGCCGGCAACTCGGCACGTAAAAATCTACTGCCAATCATTAGTGGACCGGAGTTCCGTTGTGGCAACCCCTAACTGGGAAAAGCCAAAAGACACAACAACAACAACATTAAACCACAATTAGAACAGTGACTTAGGTAGGCATACATAAATAGAAAAGAAAATGTGATATTTCATTTTGTTTACATGCAGTATATAGTTTTAATAATTATCATTCACTCCAACATTACATAAATTGCAGAATTCCTGCCACCCTTTCACTCCTCCTCCTCCTTCACCTATGTAATTTACTCCACCCATTTTCTAAAGAGTCCACCAGTTTTACAGTTATTTTTATCTCCTTTACAATATTCTGAATTTCAATTATATCTGGTTTAGATTTTGATTTCTGTTTTCTAGTAATAGTTTTTTGGCAACTTCTTCTTCTTGCTTTTCCCGGTTAGGGGTCACCAAAGTGGATCATCTGTCCACTCATGATTGGCAGTGGATTTTTACAGTGTCGAGTTGCCAGCCTGGCGCCTAACCTTCCACAGAAGGCACACATGCGCACACTCACACCTAGGCCAATTTAGAGTGTCCAATCCACCTACTGCATGTCTTTGGGATGAAACCGGAGTACCCAGAGGAAACCCACGCCACCACAGGGAGGACATGCAGAGAAGGAACCGCACAGAAGGCACCCCAGCCGAGAATCGAACCAGAGAACCTCTTGCTGTGAGGTGGCAACACTAACCGCTGCACCACCGTGGCACCCCAATAGTTTTTTTGGCAACTAATAGCATTAAATGTAGTAAGGCCATAGTATTTCTAGACAATTCAGATTCTGTGTCGCAGTTCAAAGTACTGACTTCCTTAGTTACAACCATTTGCTCCCCTGACATTTCTGACAAAGTGCTGTGAAGTGAATTCTTAATCTGCCAACTCATTAAAACCTCAAAAAGCATGTTCCCAGTCACCTCCCTCTTCCCCATCACTTCTCCAGCATTTGCTGTCTACCTAAGTTAAAATTCTCTGAAGTCTTCTTGCGGGTATAAAATACATATGCAGACACTTCCAAATAAAAATCCTAAACCCTTTGGACTTTGTTGCATGGGTGGGAGCCATACAAATGTCCTCCCATTTTCCTTTGTAAATTGCATTTCCAGTATTTTCTAACTTTCTTGTTATAACTATCATGCAATATTTATATGCCCTACTAATTTTCTGCTTTTAACAACTTCTAAAAAGTCTACCTAATAGGTCATTCACAGCACTCCCGTATACTGTAGGACAGTTTTGGTATTACTTTTGCTTCAGGTTGCTCTGTTCATTTACCCAAAATGGGAATTTACTGAAATGTATCATTAAGAATTTCTAGTGCACGTTTGTATACATTTTTATGTCAGTGATTTCAATTGATTATATTACTTGCCATCTTCTTAAGAGACTTAAGTAGACATTTTTGTTGAAGTTATACAAAATAAATAAATGAGCTGCTTCTGTGAAAGTAAAGTTTTCTTTAACTAAAGTATCTCTCACCTCTCACTCAGTTGTCTGCCAGACATATCATGATCTATATTGCTTGGCCTGAGCTGATCACTTAGTTGTAACAACAGAGTTTGTCTAGTGTATTTGTCAGTTTGTATGCTGTTTAATGTAGCAAAGATCTCTAAGTCTGCATACATCCTGGAGAGACTTAAAGTTTGGTGGCCTAGATGGGAGAGAAGGCTGCTGTGGTGGGCTTTGGCCAGACCAGAAGTCTTAAATCTAACAGTAAAATGGAGGACCCAGGGCAACAGATTCCTAAAGTGCTACATAATTTCATATAAACCTCTAATGTAGGGTGCTCTGAGGAGACTGAGTAGTGTAGAAATGTCACACAAATAGAAAAACAGCTAAGGCATGCTTTTTTGCATGTGGAAGTGAAGGAGTCATTTTGAATCAAAGTACAACTGTTTTTTTACCCCGTATGGTAACTCAGGGGCTCTACTTAAGGTATATTTGATTAGCTTTATTTGCATCATAATGTTGCTTCACTAACCATACTTTAAGTTCCATACACAGACTGACTGCAGTAAAAAGGCAGCTGTGAACTGCAACGTGTATCAGAGCTGCACTATCTGTCAAAAGAGAATCTTCGGAGTGGAAATGTTTTAGTAATAATTCTCTGCCTGAAAGACATCTAGACCATTTGCAATTTCTGAATGAAGAATATGCTAGAAAATGGATAGAAGCAAGACGAAAGGACCAATTACTTTGAGAAGTCAGTCATTTAGAGCAACATTAATAAAGTTTTAATGCACAAAGTAGGATTTAAATGCCCTGTAAGATTGTCTCCCTGCAGGATGATATAATTAGTTTTAATGCACAGCTGAAGTAATAGTTTACTGAATCAATTTTGTAACAAGATCCTAGCCTTTAAGGAGCAGGTAGTACAGTCTTTTCATTTATTTTCCTTAGAATGAGAATATGTAGTTTTCTAAGCAATATGTAAAGTAGCAGAAAATTGTAGCTGCGTTAACAAATTCTTCATTGGTTGTTTTAATTTGTGTCCTAACTGAAGCTGGTCATAAAAGCAGGATATGATTGTGTTCTGTATCGTAGTGCTATCAGTGGGAGAGATGTTTGCACTCTCTGGGTACTTCCACAGTGAAGATTCCAGAAACATGTTGGTTAAATCCATCTAGGGCCTGTGTATGTGGATGGCATTAACCTGGAGGACCTCATGCTATCAGTCAAGCCACCACACCAAGAACCACAGGTGTGCTGATGAAAATGTGAGAGAATCCCTGAAGCAATTCATTTTACAACAGCTTGAGTAATCCAATAAGCTCTGTAAAATGTCACCAGAAGTGCATGTCACTGTATGCAGGCAGTAATCCTTTGGAGTATGTGAACCCATAAAAGCTGACAATATCAATATACTGCGGAAATGAAAATATGTAGTAGAGATAGCTAGAGAAATGGAGCAAAAATACCTACTAGAAAAGTGATAGTGACAACCAGTGATGGTGGTTTATACAGAATTTCCCCTGATCGATAGCCATAGCAGAAAGTCACTGTTGGCTGTTATGGAACTCCGAGGTAATGTACACACTGAATGCAAAGTCTCTTAAGTAATGCAGCAGCTACAGATTTCAGACAATGGCATTGCAGTCATTTTCACATGTGTTTTAGCACTACAATTATATGAAAGGCAACCAGTGCTACTGAGTTATCCTTGGGGGAGCAGTTGCATTTTGTGGAGCCAGTTTTTCCACCATAATAGTTAGGGCAGCTGCTGTCTTTCTGAGAGAGAGTGAGAGAGAGAGAGAGAGAGAGAATCACTGAAATCCATCCACATTAGAAGCTGGATGGACAGATGCTTTGATCCCTCCTTACTGGCCAGTACCTTCAGTGTACTTTTGGCTGAATATCTCTAAGACCATATCTTTATTTTCCACCAAGACATTCAGTGAGCACATGAGGAATGTGATTTTTCCAGTGGAGACTGCATAAACCACTTCCCTTGCTTGAGGGTAGGGAATAGGGAGTACTTGTTGGCAGCATCTCTTGCAGAAGTGAGAGACAGGTGTGGGCAGCCCGTTGCATGTCCATTTTAGCTTCACAAGGCTGGCCGGCCTCAGGGAAATGGATGGGGCCAAAGATGAAAAGCCCTCAAACCACCTCTGATGGCTGTCTAAATGATGACCTTCTCCCAGGTGACTCTTGTCACAGTGATAGGGAATAAATGGGCTGATTGGTCAGGAGAGGGCTGTTCGTCAACAGGTAGCATAGGAAAAAGTGTCAAATTCTGTCAGTGAGCCATTTAGCAATCCAGAAGATTACTTAGGGATTTATATTAAAATTGACAAATTTGTCAGTAATGCCAGAGTGGGTTATAGTGTCAAAAGCATTTAGCTAAAGCGAGGTAAGCTGTGTGCATGGACTTAATCTCAGCTAGTGCTTCAGTGGCTTTCTTCAAAAAATCAACTGTGCTTAAGAGGCATGATCTAGCTTTTACAAATTAAATTGGTTTGCGTCTAGGAACTGTAGGTTCCCTGTGCCCATATTTATGATAGCCGCAGTAATATGTTCCATCATCTTATATACGATGCTGGTGAAACGGATAGGTCTGCAGTTTATAGCTTCCTTTATGGGAGCTATTACAATTGTTCTCAAGGCTTCCTTAACACATTGAGTGGAGAGGATATGGCTACATAGTTCAAGAAGGAAGTTTGATAGGGGATATTTCATGCTGATGTGGCAATGGTGCAGTATATTATCTGGTTGCATACCACTGGTATTTTTGGTCTTGAAGAATGCTTGTAGTATCTTTTCAGAGGTAATTACAGCAGGGGTATGGAATGGATATTTTGCACAGGAAAGTTTGGAGGTGACAGAGGGGAGAAGTTGGAATATATCTTCAAAGCTGTTAGCTATGTGCTCAGGGTTTGAGTGGGTAATTTTATTATAGAAGACTCTGAAATACTAGGTATTATTTCACATAATTAAAGAATATGTTGAAGTTCTCTTTTAGTTAATGTAGTAACTTTTAATTCATAATTAACTCTGCGAGATTTGTTAAACATTTTGAGGTGGATTTTAACACTCTGAATATTTGTTTTATTCTTTAGGGCTGTGAGCTTTGTCCATTTGTTGTAGAGGTTGTTTATAGTAGAGTTCCACTAGAGAGTCGTGTTTCTAAACTTGATGTTGTATTTATGGTAAATAGGAACATGAGCTTCTGTGCAGGAGATGAGGTGGGTGCATAGACTTTGGGGATATGAGGCAGTACTTGCTGTAGGGTCTTTGAAGAGTGGGAGACTGTTTAAACTGTCTCAAATCCTCACTGAGTAGAAAGAGGGTTTGGTGCTCACCTGTACTGGGAGTTGTATGTTGATTAACAGTTCAATGATCTGATTGGGTCTATATCAAAAGACTGAAGAGGCGTTTAATCAAACACTTCTTCGTCCACACATAAAGAGTGAACGCACTAAAGCACGAGTGCTCAAAACAACAATTTCTTTCCCTGGGAAAGAAATTACTAGCACACACACACACACACACACACACACACACACACACACACACACACACACACACTTTCAAACATAACAACATGGGGGGCTTCGCCTCCCACACCCCCCAATTAAATATACCAACTCCGAGATTGCACTACAGTGGGGAAAGGGGCAAACACACTGGGATGGCCAAGCAATTTCTTTCTCAGGGAAAGAAATCGCTGTTTTGAGCGTTCGCGCTTTAGTACGTTCACTCTTTGTGTGTCGATGAAGAGGTTTTCTATTAAACGCCTCTTCACTCTTTTGATATAGACCCGATCTGATCTGACCAGTGAGGATATGATGAGGTATGAAGGTAAGAAGCAGAGAGGATCTGTGTTTATGAGGGCAAGATCAAGTGCGCTGATGCCCTTAGTAAGGGGGTGTAATACTTGATGAAAGTTTTTTGGATAAAGTCAAGAAAGAATTGTGCATATTTATTTGTAAAAGTGTATGTTTATGTTTCATAATTTTCAGGTGTCACTGATGGGGGTTCTGTAGTTGATCAGGATGTGGTATGACCCAAGGGTGTGAAGGATTTTAAAGTCACTGTCCTGGCTGATTAATCTAGAGTTCATATTTTTTAGATTTTTTTTTTTAAGATAAAAGACAGAGTTTCTGCCTCCGGCATTACTGCATTCAGTACTTGAGGATCTAATAAGTGCCAGGCAGAGGAGCCATGTAAGATAGGGTGTTACTGTTATTTCAGTCTTAGCACAAATATCAATGTTTGCTAGTGTGTGGAAGGCCTCAGTGGGGGTCATTTTCTTATTTAAACTCCAAGTATTGAACGGAGCAACATTTATTAGTTGCCAAATTGAAATCTGCATTTACTAGACCGGCATTGCTTAAGCAAACACTTTGGGGGTACAGAATGTCTTAGCCAGTAAGCAAAAGTCCTGATGAGATAGGTGCAGGCATCCCTTGTGAACATGTGCGACTGTCTTCCATCTCCTTCCAGACAGATACATATATATAGGACCTGGAATCGAACTGACACCAGTAACTTAGCCAATTATTAAACTCTGTCAGAATACAAGTTAATGACATACAAAACACACCTTATATAGTCAATAATGAATTAATTAATTGACAATTAAGTGAATTCATTATTCAATAAAACCCTAAGGAAAAAGAAATAACAAACATCTTTACCCTGAAATAAACTAAATATTAGTTAAAAAACACTTTTGAAATAGTCTTGTCAATATTTAGTTTAGCATTTCTCAAAAAACATTTAATATTAACTGTATCGTTGAGTCCTGGAAATTTGTCAGATTTCAACTTGATCTGCCATAAAGTTTCCCTTTGCTCAACATAATTTTTAAATCAGTCTTGCAGACTTCAATTACTGAAAATGTAAACTTTTTAAAGTTCTTACATGAAACAGAATGCTTAAATAAAGCATTATTTTCATCACAAGCCCTAATGCTGTATAAATGTTCACGAATTCTAACTTTCAGACTTCTAGTTGTCATTCCGACATCAAAAGCCGGACATGACATGCAGAAACTGATGTAAATAACTCCTGCAGTGTTACAGTCCACATATTCAGGAACAACAAAAATTTGATCAAAATTTTCTATAGTGATAAAAGGCCCTGTTGAAATATATCTACACATATTGCAATTTGAACATTGAAACATGCCTTTCTTATTAATGACACTGTCAGTGTTGTTTGTGGGGGTATTTCTATTATGTTCTAAAGATTTCTTAATGCTAAAATTATTTCTAAAGGAAAACATAGGTTTATCTCCTAAGACTTTACTTATATCAGGGTTGCCTTGATTGCTTTCAATGAGGCGTCTTATCTTCACTAGTCATGTCCAAAGTACAGATAGGTGTTTTCCTAGTAATTATTTTTGCATCACCTGAATCTGTATGATTAAAACTATTTCTGGTTAAAGAATTAAAATTCAAAAGTGCTGGATATAAGGTGCTTCTTTTATCTAAAATTTCTTTAATTGTGTTGTCCAAAACTTTTCTATCTAAAAATAAATTAGAAATGAAAAACAATTCATCATTCAAATCATTATCCTTAGATGTCATTCGGCAAGCTCTTATGAATTGGCCTTTAGGTATGTTTTTAATAACATGAGAAGGATGCCCACTTTGAAAGTGTAAATAACTGTTTGTGAAAGTGTCTTTTCTGTAAATTTTACTGTGAAATCTGGACTCAACATTGTCCCACCAGAAAAGTACATCCAAAATTAATAACTAAACCAATGTTGCCTAAAGTGAATTTTAAATAATTAGATGTTGAATTAATTTCACTGACAAATTCATTCACTGTGTCAGTGTTTCCTCTAATAATAAAAATCAAATCATCTACAAAACGGTGATAAAACAAAATTTCATATCGGTTCCACATGGCTTTTAAGCTATTACATTCCCACCAGGAAAGGACTAAGTTGGCATATGAGGGGTGAACCCATCGCTACCCCCCTAATTTGCCGATAATAACTATTATCAAATAAAAAGTAATTGTTGTTTAACAACATTTCCAAAAATCTACAAATGGTTGAAATTTGACTAGTATTTAAACTAGTTTTTAAAGTTAAAAAGCTTCGTATGGCTTCAACTCCTTCTTCGTGAGGTATGCATGTATATAAGGAAATGATATCTAAGGTGAAAATGATGTCAGTGACTGGATTAAATGTTATCTTGTCTGTAAAATCTTTTAATTTTTCGAGGAAATGCCAAGAATCCTTAATAAAAGAATCCTGCTGAGAGACTATTGGCCCTAAGGTGGCATCTATCACCAAGGAAATGCCTTCACAAGAATGTGGGAAAGAAACTATTGGCCTCAAGGGAGGGTCAAAAGGACATTTGTGTGTTTTAGGTATCCCAAAAAGGATACCTATTCTAGGTTTGTTAATGACACAAAAGTCATATACTTCAAGATCAATTTCACCTGTCATTAGTGCATCATATAGTAAAGAATGAATTAATCTAATCTTTTTGTTGATGTCAAATAAAGAAACTATTTCATATTCCTGTTTGTTGTTCAATAACATTAACATCTTGTTTTTATAAGCAGTTTGTGTCATAATTACTATGTTTCCTCCCTTATCACTTCTCATAAATCTTAATGTTTTATTTTTGTTGCGTAAACTATGAAAGGCTTTCCTTTCCTCTCTATTTAAATTATTGTAGCTGTTATAACTCTTTATATTACTCTCAATTTCCTGTATACAGATATCCTCAAAAATTCTTAAAGTATGATTCAGCTGGGGGTTATATGTTGAAGGTTTAATCAACACTTTTGTGGGTAAAGATATGTCATTCAACACATATTGTAAATTTAATCTCCTGACATACTTCTTTACATCCACTACGGTTCTACCATAGTCTGCTCTGGTCGATGGAACAAAATTAAGCCCCAGTTTCAAAACATTTAATTCATTGGTGTCAAAATTAACTTCAGTCAAATTTATAATGTCAAACTTGTTCTTGTCAAGATTCAAGTCTCTTCTCCTGAAGAGCTTGATCCCAGAAATGTCCAACTTCTTGTCGAGATTATCTTCTTTCGGTGCCTTTTGGTAAAAGAATGATTGATAGTAGTGGTCGAAGTACCAGTCACTAAATTATTGTTTCCCTTATTTTTAGCCCCACAGATGCCAAAATGACTTTTTCCGAGCTTGTGTTGTCATCTATAGTGTTATCAGGTTCAACGATGTTATCGGAACCTGTATTAACTGTAACTAAGTCCACTTTAACTAATTCATTGACCCGTCGATGTAATGGGTCATTTTTGTTTTCAGAAATATTTGCATTACCAGACACGGCTGAGCTGTATCCCCGTCTGTAATTGTCAGCATTTGAGAAGAATTTAGAACTTCTCTCTTTGTTATTTGAAGCAAAGGAATTGCATGCATTATGAGTCTCATAAGACTCAATGTCACGTATTAACTTAGAATGCTTCCTGTTAATTACCTCTTCCGAATGTTTTTCAACATCTTCGGAAATTCTGTCAAACAATTCCGCTTGCTATAAGGTGTGTTTTGTATGTCATTAACTTGTATTCTGAAGAAGTCTTATGACGAAAGCGGTGATTAAACTTGGTTACGCTATTTTGGTTGTCCAGCGTTCTTCTCAACTTGGTGTTTTTCCAGTGTTTTACCTTTTGGATTCTTGTTATTTGTGGTTTTTTTCATCATTTTCTATGGCTGAGGAGAATGAAGACCAATTGCTCAATTTGAGCATTCATCCCACACCGGGTACTTCAACAACTACATCTACAGTAAATATGGAAATTAATGACATTTTCTTGACTACGTTACTAAACATTCAAAAATCTTTAAATTTTTTGGTGGCAATGGCACTACAAAAGTCCTACAGGATCGCATAAAAAACTTGATACTGTTATAGACATCACCGAAGATACCTTTAATTCAACACGCACCAAGAAACAAGTTACTGGTGTCAAACAGGGATTACATCAACAACGGAGTTAAACCGGTGCTTGAGTATTCAAACAATCCGTTTGGGAACTGTTCTGTTTCATCTTCTTTATACAGCAATGAAGAAATTAACAAAAACCGGGACTTTCTCAGTAGTCTTCTTAAAAGGTATCGTTCCCTTTATATTGAAAATTGCTACTTTGAGCGTTGTATAGAACTGAAAATAGTTCCGAAGGGGCTTAGGTTCTTTAAATGCCCCAACGGAGTCCGTATTGGTGATTTGATGTTTAACAAGTTAGTTGGTTTCTTTAATGAAGCTGGACTGTCGTTTTTAAGTTTATTATTAGATAACAACTTGTCAAAAATGAAAATTTTAAAGGATGACATCAATAAAGTTGAATCTGTACTTAAAAAAACTTTGTCAGACAACAAAAAGCAAGCGGAATTTTTTGACAGAATTTCCGAAGATGTTGAAAAACATTCGGAAGAGGTAATTAACAGGAAGCATTCTAAGTTAATACGTGACATTGAGTCTTATGAGACTCATACTGCATACAATTCCTTTGCTTCAAATAACAAAGAGAGAAGTTCTAAATTCTTCTCAAATGCTGACAATTACAGACGGGGATACAGCTCAGCCGTGTCTGGTAATGCAAATATTTCTGAAAACAAAAATGACCCATTACATCGACGGGTCAATGAATTAGTTAAAGTGGACTTAGTTACAGTTAATACAGGTTCCGATAACATCGTTGAACCTGATAACACCATAGATGACAACACAAGCTCGGAAAAAGTCATTTTGGCATCTAACGAAGGTGGGGCTAAAAATAAGGGAAACAATAATTTAGTGACTGGTACTTCGACCACTACTATCAATCATTTTTGAAGTCGGACATTTCTGGGATCAAGCTCTTCAGGAGAAGAGACTTGAATCTTGACAAGAACGAGTTTGACATTATAAATTTGACTGAAGTTAATTTTGACACCAATGAATTAAATGTTTTGAAACTGGGGCTTAATTTTGTTCCATCGACCAGAGCAGACTATGGTAGAACCGTAGTGGATGTAAAGAAGTATGTCAGGAGATTAAATTTACAATATGTGTTGAATGACATATCTTTACCCACAAAAGTGTTGATTAAACCTTCAACATATAACCCCCAGCTGAATCATACTTTAAGAATTTTTGAGGATATCTGTATACAGGAAATTGAGAGTAATATAAAGAGTTATAACAGCTACAATAATTTAAATAGAGAGGAAAGGAAAGCCTTTCATAGTTTACAAAAATAAAACATTAAGATTTATGAGAAGTGATAAGGGAGGAAACATAGTAATTATGACACAAACTGCTTATAAAAACAAGATGTTAATGTTATTGAACAACAAACAGGAATATGAAATAGTTTCTTTATTTGACATCAACAAAAAGATTAGATTAATTCATTCTTTACTATATGATGCACTAATGACAGGTGAAATAGATCTTGAAGTATATGACTTTTGTGTCATTAACAAACCTAGAATAGGTATCCTTTTTGGGATACCTAAAACACACAAATGTCCTTTTGACCCTCCCTTGAGGCCAATAGTTTCTTCCCCACATTCTTGTACGGAAGGCATTTCCTTGGTGATAGATGCCACCTTAGGGCCAATAGTCTCTCAGCAGGATTCTTTTATTAAGGATTCTTGGCATTTCCTCGAAAAATTAAAAGATTTTACAGACAAGATAACATTTAATCCAGTCACTGACATCATTTTCACCTTAGATATCATTTCCTTATATACATGCATACCTCACGAAGAAGGAGTTGAAGCCATACGAAGCTTTTTAACTTTAAAAACTAGTTTAAATACTAGTCAAATTTCAACCATTTGTAGATTTTTGGAAATGTTGTTAAACAACAATTACTTTTTATTTGATAATAGTTATTATCGGCAAATTAGGGGTAGCGATGGGTTCTCATATGCCAACTTAGTCCTTTCCTGGTGGGAATGTAATAGCTTAAAAGCCATGTGGAACCGATATGAAATTTTGTTTTATCACCGTTTTGTAGATGATTTGATTTTTATTATTAGAGGAAACACTGACACAGTGAATGAATTTGTCAGTGAAATTAATTCAACATCTAATTATTTAAAATTCACTTTA
The DNA here is from genome assembly GCF_019279795.1 of Protopterus annectens. Lineage (NCBI taxonomy): Eukaryota > Metazoa > Chordata > Ceratodontiformes > Protopteridae > Protopterus > Protopterus annectens. The sequence goes on from NC_056729.1 coordinate 30,034,385, forward strand.
GGCAACATTGGTTTAGTTATTAATTTTTTGGATGTACTTTTCTGGTGGGACAATGTTGAGTCCAGATTTCACAGTAAAATTTACAGAAAAGACACTTTCACAAACAGTTATTTACACTTTCAAAGTGGGCATCCTTCTCATGTTATTAAAAACATACCTAAAGGCCAATTCATAAGAGCTTGCCGAATGACATCTAAGGATAATGATTTGAATGATGAATTGTTTTTCATTTCTAATTTATTTTTAGATAGAGGGTACGACAAAGTTTTTTTGGACAACACAATTAAAGAAATTTTAGATAAAAGAAGCACCTTATATCCAGCACTTTTGAATTTTAATTCTTTAACCAGAAATAGTTTTAATCATACAGATTCAGGTGATGCAAAAATAATTACTAGGAAAACACCTATCTGTACTTTGGACATGACTAGTGACAGTACAAAGATAAGACGCCTCATTGAAAGCAATTGGCGTATTATCCAAGGCAACCCTGATATAAGTAAAGTCTTAGGAGATAAACCTATGTTTTCCTTTAGAAATAATTTTAGCATTAAGAAATCTTTAGAACATAATAGAAATACCCCCACAAACAACACTGACAGTGTCATTAATAAGAAAGGCATGTTTCAATGTTCAAATTGCAATATGTGTAGATATATTTCAACAGGGCCTTTTATCACTATAGAAAATTTTGATCAAATTTTTGTTGTTCCTGAATATGTGGACTGTAACACTGCAGGAGTTATTTACATCAGTTTCTGCATGTCATGTCCGGCTTTTGATGTCGGAATGACAACTAGAAGTCTGAAAGTTAGAATTCGTGAACATTTATACAGCATTAGGGCTTGTGATGAAAATAATGCTTTATTTAAGCATTCTGTTTCATGTAAGAACTTTAAAAAGTTTACATTTTCAGTAATTGAAGTCTGCAAGACTGATTTAATTTTAAAAATTATGTTGAGCAAAGGGAAACTTTATGGCAGATCAAGTTGAAATCTGACAAATTTCCAGGACTCAACGATACAGTTAATATTAAATGTTTTTTGAGAAATGCTAAACTAAATATTGACAAGACTATTTCAAAAGTGTTTTTTAACTAATATTTAGTTTATTTCAGGGTAAAGATGTTTGTTATTTCTTTTTCCTTAGGGTTTTATTGAATAATGAATTCACTTAATTGTCAATTAATTAATTCATTATTGACTATATAAGGTGTGTTTTGTATGTCATTAACTTGTATTCTGAAGAAGTCTGCGGTGATTAAACTTGGTTACGCTATTTTGGTTGTCCAGCGTTCTTCTCAACTTGGTGTTTTTCCAGTGTTTTACCTTTTGGATTCTTGTTATTTGCAATTATTAAACTCAGTCATGTTTTACTTGTATTATAGCATCGTTCTTGGTGGCAGTATGGTGCTGCTCAAAACTAGTTTTATTCCAGCTCTAAAGACATTCTCAGAGAGCTGTAAAATAACCATCATCATATATAGCCTAAGGAGGTACTATCTAAAGTGTTATACCCACATGTACAATGACCAGGTCATATCTGTGGTGATATGGCAGATTCTAGAACTTGAGAGACAGCTGAATGTTGTCCTGTTTTCACTGCTCTCAACAACTTTGCTCAGGAGTTCTGTCCAAAACCAGAAATAATCAGGGAACAAAGGCCAAAAATCAGGGAGAGTTTCTTAATTCATATAAAAAGTTATTAGAACAACATATTTTGCATCACAGTGCATTTCTGAGCAATACGTAGCATGAAACTCTTAATGTCTGGTATTACTAGTTGACTGTAATCCTCAATGATGTACCAGAAAATCAGAAAAATTATGACTGACATGACAAAACCATCAGGCAAAATTAGGGGTATTCTGCAAACTTAGGAACAGTTGAGGGGTGTGCCTTTCTTTGGTCAGTCTTCTGTGGGGTGTCCTGGTATGATGAATTGTGGCGTCACCTATAGCAAGTACATACCATGATGAATGGTCTGCTCTTTTAGCCTGTAGGGCTTGGCCAGAACACTCTGGTGACACTTGTCAAAAGCAGTAGTGATGAAGAAGCTATATGTAGTGTGAAATGGGTATCAGTGTTTTCACATGGTTTAGCTGTGTTACACACATCTGAAGTGCCATACCTAGGAGATCTTGGAAATGATTTTTGGAGTATGTCAGCACAGGGAGATTTTATGTTTGTCTTGCTATGTGTAGGTGTGGATCAGATCAGCTGTTGCATTTGTTGTTGGGGGTGGCAAATCGATCACAGCAATGCCTGCCCCACCAACTGAATATCTATTGAGCCATTACAGTTGAAAGATCACTCATGATGCATCAGGATAGATCTGATGATCTTGTCTGCTAGGTAGTTGACTCTTGGCAGAAAGAGCATTGCCACTAGAAAGCGATGCAAGCCTAATGCCCATTGCCATATCTCACTGCCTGTCTACAATGGGGATAGAAGTTGGTTTCTCCCTGTTTGCTGATGTACCAAACTACAGGTATGCTGTCTGTCTGGAATGAAATCAGACCCTGGGGGAGGAGGTACTGGAATTACTGCAATGTTAAGAGGACCAGTCTCATCTCCAGGATATCAATGTGAATGCTGGTCTCTTTTTGTGCTCATACTCCTTGAAATGCTCCCCACACTCCAGAGAGACGGTATCCATGGAATCTACTGCTGCTGCTGATGCAGGTTAAGACAAAGGCTCAGCCTAGGAGAAGATATAGAGAATTCAGCCTCCAATGTGATTGGATTTGGCATGATGGTATTAGATGGATGTGATAAGACGAAAGGTCTAACAACTGTGCCAGTGTTGAGAATAACCACTGTTGAATACTCATGTGAAGCCAGTCATACAGGTAGGGGAGCATGTGAACTCTTTTGAGCTGCAGATGGGCTGTGATCATCAGCACGCATTTGGTGAACACCCAGGGGGCTGTGGTGAGACCAAAGGGCAAGTCTCTGAACTGATAGCAACTGGCTCCCAGGCTGAAGTGCAGGTACCTCTTGGATCATTTTGCAGTCATTATCTGGAGGCAAGCATCCTGGAGGTCTATAGATCACATCCATTTGTTTACCCTTAGACATGGCAGAATCACATGCACAGTGATCATTCTGAATAACATATTTCTGGTATATTGGTTTAAGCTACAGAGATCCAAAACTGGCCTGAAGTACCTGCATTTCTTGGGTACTAAACAGAATCTAGAATAATTTCCTGACCTTCTCTGGTCTGTTGAGACCTTCTAGATGGCTATTTTTATTTTTTATTTGGTTTTAAAACAATAAATAAATCAATTATAAAACAAACAAATAACTATTTCCATAGGTCTACAGCTGATCAATACACCAAAACTATACTTCAACAGCAATTAATATTTTTCAAGCAAGTCTTTAAGTTTAAAACAAGATTTATATGAATGTGTAATATTAGAAGTTCTTGTGTTTATAGTATGCATTTCACTACTGCAACAATTTTCCATACTAATAAATTCAACACTAGAGGGGGTAGCTTTGGTTTTCCAAATTTTAGTAAATAGTTTTCTTGATATAGCAGGAATAGACTGAAGAAGAGACACTTGGGTTTTTGGAATTATCTCAGGAATCCGAGCATTAAATAAAACTAAATATTTAGAAGTATTACATCTATCTGTCCACAAAACTTTAAAAAAGTTATTAACTTCTTTGCAAAAATGGGTGATCACTTCACATTCATATACCATATGCATCCAGTCAGCTATTATTTCAGAATCACATCTCTAGAATTTAATTCTGTTTGATGTAACATAATTGTTATGAGTGACAAAAGATCTGTGAAAAATTTCCAGTAGTTTTATCTGTAGATTTTAATATTAATTTCTTGTATTCTTCAGATGAGTCTTCATTATTAATTTATGAGGAGTAGTTCCAATAAGAATTGTCTAAATATGTGAAATGTAACTTAAGAATGTTATAAATTTCTGACGAATATGATTTATTTTTCATTGCATTGTTATTGACATTTATTAAAAATTCTAATAATTTGGGGAACGATTTCTTATCTAGGTTAAATATCTTGTTTACCTCTGTGTTGACAAAATCGTTAACCAATTCTCAGAATCTTGACTGCATTTAACCTTAAATTTTCAACAGTATATATATCAGTACCATTTAAGAATTGATGCCAATAAATTCATTTCCTTTGTTGTTTCAATACTAGCATTTTGTTGAAGTTATGAGGTTCTAAGCAGTCATTTGTGTATGCAATGGGAAACATAGAAACTATTAAGTCTTTAATACAATGGTGAGAATATGTGAACTTTTGGAAAGAAGAAATTATGTTATTTAAGTAGGGAATTTGAGAAGATGGTGTAATACCATTTACACAATCTTTTAATAACCAGATACAACTATTAGGTACTATTTGTTTATGACTGGTTGTAAAATATTTATTATTTACTATTAGTATTTCTTGATACATTTGTTTCCATTTTGAATCATAATATGACTTTATCTGCAATGCTATAACTTTTACAGTTGTTGAAGTAGGATGCCAAAAAATTAAGTAGAATATTATTTATCTTCTTCATCTTTTTTTTTTTTTTTGATGGAGATAGTACTAAAGATCATAAGCCAAGCAGTATTTTTGGGAGAATTACCATCTTAATATGCATTAATTATGCTTCCATGGTAAAGAATAATTTGTTCTAATTTGTGACTAAACTTAAAATGTTATCAACAATCTGTTGAAAGTTTGTATAATTTCTTTACTATTGGCTATAATGGTTATACCAAGATATATATTTGATTGCTATTCTGATTGAAGTTAAAATATTTTTGTATGAATTTTTACATTTTTTAGTACTTAATAATGTACTTGTTTTATTATGATTAAATTTTAAGTTTGAGATTTCTTCAAACTGACTCAGAGAGCTAATTATATGTTCTAATGAATTTTCTATATTTCCTTTCATTAGTAACATATCGTCAGCAAAGAGTTGAATCACTTCAAAATCTTCTTTTTTATTTTAATACCATTAATATTGTTATTGGAGCTAATACTGTTAGCAAAGGTTTCTATAGTTAATGCATAAAGTAAAGATGATAATGGACAGTCTTGTTTTTTTGTCTGTTTGTAATTTAAAAGAATTAGGAAGAAAAGAACATATTTAAACATAATCACAAGAGTTATTGTGTAACTTAAAAATTAATGTAATTAGCTGAGGTCAGAAATTCTACACTTTAAGTGTTTGAAACAGGTATGACCAATTAACTGAATCAAAAGCCTTATCTATATTGAGAATAATGATAGAAAGTTTTTTTATTTGCATTGTCTGTTAATGTATGTATTCTTATTATATTATCCTGTACTTTGCCTGTTTAAAATAAACCCAGTTTGATCAATATTAATCAGTTTAGGTATACGTAGATTAATTCTCTTAGCTGACATGGACATGAACATCTTATAGCCCAAATTTAAAAGTGAAATAGGTCTGTATGATGAACACTTTGCAGGTTCATTATCTTGTTTTAAAGTAAGTCATATAAGGGAATATTTACTTGATGGGGGGGCTTCCGCAGTTGTTTTTATTTCTCTATAGAACTTATCTAGTATTTTACCTGCATCATCCAGTATTATTTTACATAATTCTGGTATAAAACCATTTAAGCTCAGCACCTTATTATTTTTTAACTTTTTTATTTGATCTTTTTATTTCTGTTAAAGTGAACGGTCTATCAATAATTTTACTTGTTCACTTGTTAATTTATTATTTACATTTTCCTTTAGAAAAGTTTCAAGTATACCATTACTATCTAGGTTATTTGTATTATTATTTATGTTTCCATAAAATATTTTAAAGCCCTCAAGAATACCTTTAATACGTGTTCTACTTTTCTTTTATTTATATGTGTTATAAATTCTTTGATATGATCTAGTTTATTCAGTTTCTTGGATCTAAGAGCAAGTTTATGCAAGCTTAAAGGGTTTACTGAATATGCCTGAAGTTTAAGTTTTTTTCAGGTTTATTGAAAGTTTATGATTTAGAATTTCAACATATTTTGTATTTAAGTTCAGACTGACTGATAATGTCATTTGGTTTAAGATTTAACTTTAGTGTGGCTATTTTAATGTAGTGCATTCAATTCTTTTTCCCATTCTCTTATTTTACTAATATAGTAGCTTATAACTCTTCTATTTAAATAAGCCTTTAGTGAATCTCATAGGACAATGTCAGTTACTTCATCATTCATGTTTATTTGTAGGAAATCTTTGATCTCTTTAACATACCAATCCATAAATCCTTTTATTTTAATACTGTACACTGGTAATCTCCTGCAATGTATTAGATTGTCAATTTTTAAAATAATATTAAAGATTATAGCATTACAGTACGAGAATGGACATGAAACTATTGAAAATTCTCTGATATTTGATAAATTGTTTGAGACAAAAATTGTATCAGTATTTGTATTCCATTTACTCACTATTCATATAGATGGCTATTTTCTGAAGGAGGACAGAAATCTCCTTTTTGGTTGCTTAATACTGGTGGGGTGGAACTTCTGGTAGAGGCAAGGTTTGACAAGGGAGGAGAAAGGGAAAATGGAGCAGTATAACCCTCTGGATATTCTCTCTCTTACCCATTTTTTCTGTGTGATGGCCAGCCACACATCTGAGTGGAGAGACAGGCACATCCCTACTGCCTCCATTGGTGGGCAGTTGGGCAAGCCTTCAGGGTCACTGGTTCTATTTCCCAGAGAAGGGACTACAATATCCCTGACTTAGCAGACCTCCACGACCTCTTGGATGGTGTCCATTGAAGGGACCACCTCTGCTGCAGCTGCTCCCATCCGAGGAAGAATAAAAGGAATGTTGTTGGGATTTCCTAAACCACTGGGACTTGGAGCCTGATTCCTGTTGAAGATACTGAAATCTAACTCCTTCTTGTTCACACCTCAACAATTTATTTTATACTGTAGGACTGAACAGAGAGATGTCATCCAAGGGAGCACTGGATAAAACTTTCTTGAAACCATCTGTAAAGACACATAAGTGGAGACAGGCATGGTGACACATGATGAGCCCTGTACCTGCTACTGTAACCACTCCATCAGCAGCATTGTAGAGTAATCACATGGAGAGTTTTATACTATTCAACATTTTACCCAGTGTTGTCTCTGGCTGCTTTTGAGAGTCTTGTTGGAGTAGTTTTCACAAAGTATCCATAGCCTGAATTTCTAGATCCCTTTGAAAATGATTCATATGAATCAGTTATTTTAACTCCCTCAGAGTAAAACTGCCAGAGGTGTAAGCTATTTTTCCCATACTCTCTATCATCCAATATTTTCTGTTAGGAGGATGGACAGTAGTCTTGCCCATGAGCTCTTTCTTGGTAGCTGCTGCAACAGACATAGGGTCTGCCAGAGGTCCTTTGATCAGAGCTGACTATTCTTAGGTAGATGAAATATCTTATATGGCTTGTGGTGTATAGCTTCTGTAGTATCAGGCTCCTGCTATGCCCTCCTAACGACCAAGTCCACAAGACTGTCCACCTGAGGAGCCACTTAAAAGGTTGGGCAAGCAGAAAAGTATTCCACAAAAATCTCTTTCTCATTCTGAGATGGCAGTTTTGTGGGCCAGGTCTCCCTCTGTCTCATTAGTTCAAGGATTTACCCAAATGAGGAGTCTTTTAGGAGGAAATTGTGGGGAACCCTGTCAATCCTCCAAGTCCATATCTGATATAGGGGATTCTGTCAGAGAGTCCATATGTCTCCTTTTACATAATCTCTTAATTGGGATTTCTGAGTGGGACTGATCAATGTCCTCAGAGGAGTCTGTTCATCAGTGAACCAGCTGCTGTGCTATCAGTTCTACTCTGTTCCTGGGAATCATGATGAGAAGGCTTAGAAGCAGATAGGTGGGTATCTAAGGCTAGAGATGGTGCAGAGGGGAACTCTGTAGAACATTTTGAAGGAAACATTGTCATCCTTTCTGTGACTTCAAATGCTGATCCAGGATCCATCAACTCTTGATAGTCAGACTCCAGATGAGCCCCCCCCCACCACCACTACCTGCTGAAACAGGGTGGCCTGAACTGAAGATCAAATCTCCTGAAGCAGAGGAATGGGATAGATGTCAACCAGAGACTGCTGCTGATGGCTTATAGGCAGATAACTCCAACACCAAGAATGGCCACACCTAGGTAAGAGCTAAAGATGGTGCTGAAAAAACAGCACTGAGCAGTCATCCCTGAAGGTCTTTGGGTTGAGCATGTCAGATGGGATGAGACTGGAGCCAAAGGGGGAGAGACCATCAGTGCTGGACTTTCAGGCCTCAGGAGGCAAGTCGGCTTGAAAAACATCAACACAGAGACAAGGAATAGAGTTGACAGAGGTGAGTTGAGCCAACACAATCTGCTCTGGAAACAGAGGGGAATGAGATGACACCCAAATCTGTCTAGGTGTTAAAAAAGGCCCTCATCATAGGTTTCCAGTTAACCTCTGAAGTGCTTCTGTAAGCTCTAAAGGATCTGATTGAACAGCTGAGGGAGGTCTTGATGGAATGAACCTGGACAGTTTCCTATCTGAGTGTGTGATCAAGACCCTAGCAGGTGATATAATACAAATAACAATAGTCTCCAAGGAGACCCGTTTACTGCAGCTGAAGTGGACAGTAGTGAAGAAACGTCTTCCTCACTACAGGGAGATCTTTGGATCCTAAGGTCAAGGATCTGCTTTCCTTTCCTTTGGCTACTTGTCCTTCTTTCTTTCTTTCTTTCTTTCTTTCTTTCTTTCTTTCTTTCTTTCTTACTTGTTCTCCCTCTCTTGCACCTTATCCTTTTCCTTCCCCTTGTCATGCTTTTGAGAAGCCTGTAGGTCTGGAGGCAAAAGACCCTTCATTATGAGCTTATTTTTACTATTCACAAGGACTCTGTAGTTGAACCTTTGACAAACTAACAAATCAGTGTCAAAAGCATGGATCCCAAATAGAACACTCAACAATCATGTGGGTTTTGGTGTAGAGATTTGTGCCCACACTTGGAGCACTTTTAAAATTCTCATCCATTAGGTATATGAAATACCCACAACATCAGGAAAGCACAGCAGTTAAAGTGAAAGAAAGATTTTTTTAACTGCTAAGACAAAAAGACAGTAGGCAACCAGCCTAAGCACAAAGAGGACTCCAAACAAAGCTACTCTTTTAGTGTATGAAGAAAGGCAACAAATCTGAAAAACTCAAGCAGTCTTTAATAAGAGTACCCTGTTAACCATAATATGTTAAGACAGAAGATAATAGCTGAATAATAATAAAATTATTCAGAGCACTTAACTGGAGTGGATCGACTGTGTCTAGTGGTAGCAAACAAAATCTGAGGTGAGTTGGGGTACAAGGCATTATGGGAGGGTAAAGTTCAGGAGCATGAGGCTGATAGTACTGTCAAACAGCTGGATCAGATCCAACAAGTGGCCCCAGTCCCAAAAGATGGATCAGACAAAGTAGGGTAAAATGATTAATAGAGCCCACTGTATTGAAACTCTTTTACACTCTCAATATTTGTATTGTACACACTTGCTCAAGTACAGTTTTAGTTCTGTCACAAAATTCATGTTTATTAGGATTCTACTTCACAATACACCTCAGTCCTCAGTTCTGAACCACTAACAGACACCAATAGTTTTTTAAGAACTTCCATGACAGACCTAATTGTGTTGGGCTATTACACTACCACCATGCCTTGAACTTTGATTCTGAATGTGACAGGAATATCATTCCACAGCATCTGGTAACAGCTCTACTTAGTGCAATGGGAATTAGGAATACACAACACAGTGCTGCAGTCCATACATCAGTAGAAATAATTCCTCTTGGTAATAGTTTTGTTGTGATTCACTCAAGATTTTGCTGCTTTCCCAGATTTGTAATTTTATAGGGTCTCTTAGTAACTGTTCTATTCCTCCCAATCTCTAATCCCTAGACTAGAACATCCTAGTGATTGCTTCTTCCTGGCTACATTTGGGTGCACATGACAGCAACTTGTGACAACTTCTGGCAGCTATTGATGATGGATGTAGGCTTGCTAGCTGATTCTTCCTACAATGGATATCTCATCAGTGGCTGATCATTGTCCTGGCATACTGTATCCTTGTGGGCTGATTGTTTAGTGCCTGCTTTACTGCTGCCTTGCTGTGATAGTATTAGCCTGTTTTGCTGTGGTGTATACCTGCTGTGGCTAACCATTCGCTATTGTGCTAGAGTACAATCTTGCTGAGAGTGTATCATACATCTTGCTGCATTACTATTACTTTTCCACACTATTTATTACTGTAACCTCTAAATCTACTGTAGATGCCTTGCCTACTGTGATATGGCATCCATGCTTATAGTACCAAATTTCCCTTCTAACATTCTACCTGTCATTGTTAGCTACCTCATGGAATCATTCGACATTTGGCCTGTTGCATTAAGCACCACAAGTCTTGGAAAGAGGCTGTAGATGTGGTGTTTGGAGTATTGTGCTGTCCTTGCTGTGGCATCCACACTTGCTGTACACTATAACTGGTAATGCGCTGATCACCACAATGTAATACTCCTGCCTGCTGCTCAGGGACTTTGTAACTCTAGATTCCTTAACTACTTTTGTTTATTGTGTTGTGGTATCTGAGCCGGTTGTCCAGCCGATCCTTAAAATACTGTATTGGATTGTACTGTTAGTGAACTGTACTGGGTTGTACTGTACTAAGTTGTACAGTGCAAATGCTCATCTTCCAGTGCAACGCCATCTGGGCATCAGTGCCCATGGTGCCTGAGCGACAATTGTACGACTCTGAGTAGTAGATCACTCGACTCTTGCATCGATGAAAAATGCAGCTAGCTGTAAGAACTAATGTGAATTACAGGGCACATTTATCATCGACACTTCGAACATACTTTGCAGCCCTGGGTTACTCCTGGGGCTACCCCTGTCTTTGGATCGTCATGCCTTTCATTGTCCCTGGGGGTGTCCCACCCATGGCGAGGGCATGGCTGGGTAGTCGAGGGGAGCCCATTGCAGGCCCCCCATCCACCCAAGGTCAGACACGGATGGAGGAGCGGATTCTCTACCGCCCCGAGCTGGGAAGGTGGAGGTGCGTGTCCAGCCTGACCCTGGAGGCTGTCTGTGGTACTGTCACTCAGCTGCCCTCCTGGGGGTGCTGGCCGACATCCCCCTGCCAAGTTCTCATGCGACAGGGCCACTTTGGCTCTCCTCTGATGCCCGGAGTCTGGCAGTGGGTGAGTAGGTATGCAGGCCAAGGGAGGGGCAGCACGTTCATCCCTGTGACCCCAGCCACCTGCCCACCCCCCTGTGACCACGCTCGGAACACGACCTCAGATCAGATGTGGCAACCTGATGAATTTAAGCATATTACTAAGTGGAGGAAAAGAAACTAACCAGGGTTCCCTCAGTAATGGTGGGTGAAGAGGGAAGAGCCCTTTGTAAAGGTCAGGGCTCCCTGGAATGAGAGAGGGGCCCATGCCTTGGAAAGCATCATGTTTCCAGAGGTGTCAGATGAGCTCTCACCGGCCCTTAAAAATCCAGGGGAGAGGATATAAGACTAGCGCCGGGCCATACCCATATCCAGGGCAAGTCTCCAAGGTGAACAGCCTCTGGCATGTTAGAACAGTGTAGGTAAAGGAAGTTGGCAAGCCAGATCTGTAACTTCGCTACAAGGATCAGCTCTAAGGGCTGGGTCAGTTGGGCTCAGGCATGAAGCAGGACTGGGGGTGCACCATGGTTGGATGAGGAATCACCCCCTTGCCGCCACCCCTTTCTTTGGGAAGGCACATTTGAGCAGTTATTTGATTTTATAAGGTATTTAGAGAATACCACTGATTTATTGAGATTCACAGTGTGATATTCTAATATTAAGATGGATTTCTTAGATGTCACTGTAGAGATGGATGAGAATGGAGCAACTGATACGGTAATATATCAAAAGACATGCAAAAAGAATAATATCTTACACTGGACTAGTATGCATCCTCGGCATATATATAACAACATATTGAAGGGATAGATGCTGCACAATTCAAGGATGCACACCAGGGAAGAGGACTACCTCTGAGCCAGTATGACTATGAGACAGCAATTTGAATGTAGAGTTTATAATACAAAGGATATATAGACATGCAAATGCAGGAAGTAATGAAGTTGAGAAACACAGGAGGGAATCCTTATTATTCAAATAGTTCCCATGCATGTAATGCACCTAAAGGAAATAGAAGCTCCAGTCGAGTTAATAGGGTGGTCCTCACTTATTCAAGTGATATATATATATATATATATATATATATATATTAGTGACATAATAAGAAAAAAGTAGAAAATCTTGACTAGTGACTACATGACTAAGAAAATAGTGGGTGGCAAACGTATGTTTGGATATAAAAACAGTAGGAATCTGAAATAATTACTATGTCACAAACAAGACACAAGTAAAGGCATTAAGTTGAAGAAGGGCACACATCCATGTAGAGCATGCACGGTGTAAAAAAACATATATGTGTGTATATATATATATATATATATATATATATATATATATATATATATATATATATATATATAGTGAGAGAGAGAACAAACTTTTGTCCCTTCTGTGACTGGTAAAAGGTACACATTACAAGAATATGCGGATTGCAGAACAAAAAATGTGAGTTATGTGGCTTACTGCAAGTGCTATGAATCATTTTATATCGGCAAGATGAAAAGACAAAAGTAAGAATTTCCAGACACAGCAGTGGCATCAGACTAATGGATATGAAAAATCCTCTGACTAGGAATGTCAGAGAAAATGCTGACCATAGTTTTAATTTTATGGTTGTACAGGTCATACATGTGGATATTAGAGGTGGTGATCTTGTTAATATAACTGAATTAGTGGAAATGCGATAAATCGGTGACACACTGGCAGATAAACCACGTGGTCTTAATACCAACATTCCACTAAAACCAGCTCTTAAAAAAACAACTTTAATAGTTCAGTAGGTATTTGTTGTATATTGTTCCTATGATTTTTGTGATAACTTCTTACAAAGATGAAGTTTCATGTGTTTATGATTGGATGAGTTTAGGTACGTTAGACTTCATGATTGGCCTGATGTTTGTCAGCAACAAAGACATTGCCCATAACCTGTAAAGACATGAAATGACATTGGCTATAAACTGTAATGACATGTCTTATAGATTTGTTTATTGAAGTAATAGCAATGAAAATGTCTTTAAGCGATTGCCAATTATATCAATGTGCAGAGTGAAAGGAAATTTTTTTGGCAATAAACTGCAATGACGTGTTGGAGATCTAGTTTAACCAACAGTAATTCAAATGTCTTTAAGAGATTGCCAGTATATTAACATGCAAAGTTAAGGAAACTGTGGTTGAATAATAATTTAAATGCCTCCAAGTGATTGTCAGTATACAAATATGTAAAGGAAAAAGAATTTATGGTTGAATATATAAAGATTATGTTCTGAGAAGCACAAACAGATTAATGACAGAAAGATTCTTTTTCTTTACTAAATTCAGTGGACTGGAATGCAGTATTCAAATATCCGTCAGAACTTGAAACATAAGAGTGATATCGCTTTTTAGAATTGGGAAATGTTTTTGAGCCACGGTCTTTGTTTGGTTATGGTTTCTATTTAGATGCATGTTCTGATTGAAAGGCTAATGTGAGTGAAGCCATTGAATTGAGATGGTATTCGTTGTAATAGCCAATTGAATTGTTAGGAGGCATTTACAATGACATCAGGCAGTACTGATTGATGCTCCTTTTGGAAATATGATGATCAACCTGATTGGATGAGACAACTCATTATAAAGAAGCATCATAATACCTGTGCACAATGACTGGCTGCAGTTCTTGATGAGTTCTATGACTGGAAGGATAATACGAAATATGTCACTGATTGGATATGGAGGTTTTTAATGTAGCCAATTGAACTGCTAAGAGGTGTTGACTAAGATATTAACAGAATTGATTGATTAAGTTTCATCACTGACGTTTGAATAATAAGACTGGAGTAAGTAGCTTATTATGAAGCAAAGTCACCACAATTATGTATATTGATTGGCTATATGATATATGAATGAAATAGATTATGCACATGAATAAGCATCTAAGAGCGATTTGTTAATATGAATTTAAAAAGATTCCCTGATTGTTGTTTAAATAGACCTGAAGAAGGGTTGTTTTTACCTGAAAGTGCTCATCTACTTTAGTTGTTTTATCTAATAAAGTACGCTTTTATGTACATTGCCATGGTGGTTGCACTGGTGTTTTATTGGTTTATACACATATATATATATATATATATATATATATATATATATATATGTTTGTGTGTGTGTGTGTGTGTGTGTGGTTTCACTTCATAAACTCAAATTACTAAATATCGAATTTCAGCAATTCGTGCCCAGGAAGCCAAAACCTCTACATAATGAAAGTGCATAATCGTGAATAGGACTATGTTGAATTCGTGCTTATGCATTTTCATTATCGTACGGAAGTGTTCGGCTGGGATGATGTCTGCAGTTTAAGGTATGTGAGTGTGTGAGTGTTTTTGTAACTTGTATGAGTGGGTCAGGGTAGGGAGGTGGGGGTATGAGTGCATGTTGGCTGTGTGTCATTTTTTTTTTTACTGTTTGTGCGATCTCGGAGTTAGTATATATAAGTAGGGGGTGTAGGGGGTACAGGGGGGCACAGTGTAGGTGTGTGTCTGTGTGGTGTGTTGTTTTTCAGTGTTTTGTGGTGTGGGTGTTATGGTTTGCGTGTTGTGTGCTGTATGGTGTGTGTTCAATGTGATTTTGTGGATGTTCATCGTGCATACAGCTGCAGTCATAACAGATGGGTTGTCCTGCCGTCAGGCGGGTCCTCGGTCGGCCGAATTCCAAAGTCTAGGTCCGGCGTCGGTTGTCGTCGCTTCTTCTCTGACGTCAGAGCGACAGGGGTATAAAAGAACCAGCCGACGCCATTTTCTTCAGTCTTTCTTGCCGCGCGGTGCCTGAAGCAGAAGCAGTTCGCAAGTGCCGGTCGGCCAGCTCCTGAAATTACGAAAATTTTGCAACTGAAGTCTTCTTGAAAGCCAAGTACCCCGTTGAAACTTTTCTTGCCTCAGACCGATGTCAGACAAAGTTAATAATTGTATTTCATGTGGGAAGCAAATACCGCATAAGGATTTTCATTCCCTCTGTATTCCTTGCTTAGGCCCAGACCACAACGTCTCGGTCTGTCGTTTTTGTGCTACATTCAATAAACGCACCATTATGTATTATTTGGTGTTAATGCTGAGGAGGTATTAAAGAAAATGGAGGAAAAGGCTAAATCAATGCAAACAGTGAAAGATTTTCTACAGGTACAACCTCCATGTTTCAGTAGAAATTGGCCTTCCAAAAATTGGTCCTTTCCAGCCACGGACAGACCCCAAAGAGGTAGATACAGGCATGCGAGGGGCAGAGGGCAATCTCAAGGATCGTTTAGAGGCAGACAATGGCAAGCTCCTACACAAAGAGGTGGTGAGGATGGTTCACAGCCATTCAGAAAGCAAGCCCAATGACTTTCCCCTTTGCATGCCAAGCAAGGCTCAAATGGCAGCACCTTTAGGCGGAAAACTGGCATTATTTTCAAAAAACTGGCATATTGTCACAAAAGACAAATGGATCCTGGACATTATAAACAGAGGCTACAGATTCCATTTTCACACCCTTCCAAAAATGAGAGGCATGCCAAACCTGCCACACAATCAAAGGGCAGAGGCACAAAGACTAATTTCAGATCTCATGGACATGAAAGCTATTCAAGAGGTACCTGCTCACGAACAAGGTCAAGGTTTTTATTCCAGACTATTCCTGGTACCAAGGAAGGTTAAAGATTGGAGACCTATTTTGGACCTATCCATCCTAAACACATTTTTACTCGTACCAAAATTCAAGATGCTCACTTTACAGCAGCTTCTTCCCATGCTGGGCAAGGAGTCTTGGCTGGTAACATTGGACCTCAAGGAGGCATACCTGCATGTCCCAGTCTGACAAAATTGCAGAAGATACCTCAGATTTCTTGCAGGTTCAACCCATTATCAATTCTCTGCATTGCCCTTTGGCTTATCTACTGCACCCAGAGTATTCACGAAATGCCTGGCATCAGTAATTGCCTACTGCAGACTTCAAGGGATACAAATATACCCCTATTTGGACGACTGCCTGATCCAAGCGGACAGCAAGCACATACTTCTGAAACATCTGGCTTATGTAATAATGTTGTTGAATTCTCTGGGATACACAGTCAACAAAAAGAAATCAAGGCTAATACCCTCTCGGAAAATAATTTTCCTGGGTGACAACTTGGACACAAACACCCAGATGGCCTACCTCACGCCAGAGAAGCAGGGGCAACTAACTCAATACTTCAGAACACTAGCAAATTTCACCAGGCTGACTGCAAGGAAAATCCTGCAGGCTCTGGGATTCATGGCATCTTGCACTCTACTAATCCCATGTGCAAAGCTGCATATGAGGAAACTTTAATGGTACCTGAAAAACCTATGGTCTCAACACAGCCACAGTTTGGAAACAATAATACCACTAATTCCATGTCTTCAAAAGGAATTTCTGTGGTGGGCTCAAGCATGCCAAACAAACACAGGTCTCCCATTCAGCAAGCCTCAAGCAAATCAAGTCATCACAACAGACGCCCCGGACTACGCCTGTGGGGCGCACATGACAGATTGGTGCATTCAGGGCAAATGGTCCCAAAGAGAAAAGCACCTTCACATCAACCAAAAGGAAATGCTAGCAGTAATAAATGCTATTATAGCTTTCAAAGACCTACTGCATCCAGGTCAACTATTGATAAGGACAGACAACACCACAGTAATGTGGTACATAAACAAACAGGGAGGAACCCATTCATACCCCCTATGCAGGCTCACCATGTCACTTTGGAACATGGCTCTGGACTTACAAATCGAACTTCAAGCACAGTACTTGCCAGGCAAGGAAAACACACTGGCAGACAACCTAAGCAGAAATATGACAGATCCACATGAATGGAAGTTGCATCCTCAAGTTTTTACAGAGATAATTAAAGCATGGGGAAGGCCAGACATAGATCTCTTTGCCTCCCACAAAAATCACCAATTGACAAAATTCTGCTCAAGGATTTTTCATCCAAAGGCCTGGAGAGTGGACGCTCTCTCTTTCAGTTGGACAACAATGACAGTTTATGCCTTCCCACCTCTTCCTCTGCTGCCCAAAGTTCTATTAAAAACCAGAGCAGACAGACCAAAGATGATTCTCATTGCTCCAGACTGGCCAAGACAACACTGGTACCCACTCCTGAGGAGCCTGACGCATTCCCCACCATGGACCCTGCCTCTAATGCCTCTTCTTCTGACTCAGCACAGCTTCAAAACTCTTCACAGTCAGCTGAAAACACTCAATCTGGCCGCATGGAAGATTCCTTAACATCACAACAGACCCTACTCCCCAAGGAGGTGCAGGATGTCATCTTGGAGGCCAGAAGGCCGTCTACTAGAAAAGCTTACACCACAAAATGGAAACGGTTTTGTGCCTGGAATGAGAAAAAGGGCCAGATTCCTGGAAAACTGAATTTACCTCAAATATTATAGTATCTAGCTGAGCTGCTAAGCAGTGGACTTTCATTCTCCTCCATCAAAATCCATGCCTCAGCCATTTCTGCAGAATACAACACTGATCCACCCTTATTCTCTCACCCCCTCTTAAGACAGTTCCTCAGAGGGGCTAAGAATATGAAACCCCCAAGGAAACAACCAATACCTGCTTGGGATCTCAATTTCATTCTAGAAAAGCTGAGCTTGCCTCCTTTTGAGCCAGCTGCCTCAACAGATTTGCAATATTTGTCCTGGAAAACAGCTTTCCTTCTGGCTATTACCTCAGCTCGTAGGGTATCGGAACTACAAGCCCTCATGGCTGTGCAGCCTTTTATCATCTTCCATCAGGACAGAGTTTCCTTATGAACCAAACCCTCCTTTATGCCAAAAGTGGTATCCAGGGTAGCTTTGAATCAGGCTATACACTTACCTACCTTTTATCCTAATCCTCAAAACAAAGGGGAGAGATTACTACATTCCTTGGACATCCACAGACAACTGTGTTATTATTTGGACAGAACAAAGCCTTTCAGAAAATCAGAACAGCTCTTTCTGTCCTATGCTATAGGAGCTCAAGGGAAGCCAATTTCCAAACAGACAATCTCAAAATGGATAGCCCACTGCATACACTTTTGTTACTCTTTTCATGGCAAAACTGTACCTGCAGGCATCAGATCTCACTCCACAAGGGCCACGGCTACCTCTGCAGCTTTCCTCAGAGGAGTTCCTACCAAAGATATTTTGGAAGCAGCCACTTGGAGTTCTGTGCATACCTTCTCCAAGCACTACCACCTACCATTATACTCCAAAACTAGAGCAGGCTTTGCCACTGCAGTCTTGCAGGGCATCCTGGCTCCTCCTAGTTCCACCTAGTGCCTACCACCCCTTTCTTAGCTTTGGGATTCTACCTATCTGTTATGACTGCAGCTGTATGTACGATGAACATAGTACAGTTTTGTACCTACCATAAATGTAGATGTTTGAGTGCTAATACAGCTGCAGTCCAGGTTGCCCTCCCTCCTTCCCATCTTGGGACAGGCCTATTGGCTAACACCTCCTCATACAACCTGATTGGGGTATTCATTAATGGTGTAATTGCATGCACTACTGTATTTTGATTATATGGCATTGCTTTATTACACAAAATTTATGTATTGCCTTCCTTCTGGGGGCACCTGACATCTGGGGCAAGAAAAACTGAAGAAAATGGCGTCGGCTGGTTCTTTTATACCCCTGTCGCTCTGACGTCAGGGAAGAAGCGACGACAACCGACGCCGGACCTAGACTTTGGAATTCAGCCAACCGAGGACCCGTCTGACGGGTGGACAACCCATCTGTTATGACTGCAGCTGTATTAGCACTCGAACATCTACATTTATGGTAGGTACAAAACTGTACTTTATTAGGTGTCAGTGTTTTAATGGTTTCGACTTTATACTGTCAAAATGTTGCAGTTCGATATTTCAGCATTTTGGCAATATGCAGTGAAACCGTGTGTGTGTGTGTGTGTGTGTGTGTGTGTGTGTGTGTGTGTGTGTGTGTGTGTGTGTGTGTATATATATATATATATATATATATATATATATATATATAGATAGATATGATGTATATGTATATATAAATATATGTGTGTGTGTGTGTATATGTATATGTATATATATATATATATATATATATATATATATATATATATATATATATAGATAGATGCACATGTATGTGTTGTTTTATATACAGTTCCCTAAGGTAGGTGTCTTAAAATTCATGAAGAACCAAATGCACTTCATCTAAGGCAAAAATATGTTCCAGTCACCTGCTCATATTACCATTCGCAGAGCCTTATTGTAATTCTAGTGGCCATATTTGCAGTCCCAGGACTACAAACGACAGTAGCAAAACTAAAGAGTGAATATCAGCAATTACTATTTTCATTTAAAGGTATTTTTGCAGGGAGGCAAGCCAAACAAATATATTTACACAAAGAATGGGAATGGTAGTTGTCTATATATATAGTTCCCTTCACAAGATCGAATGGATGGAAGCTTGAAATTCATAATCTCGAGACCAGAATCTTGAACTTCCATTCACTCGAAATTGTGAATGGGAGCCTTAGGTTTAAAAAAAATAAAAAGTTAACTTACCTTATTGCACGGGGCCAGGTCCCCCTGTACCTTAGCAGTTTAAATGTGAATGTTCCGTGACTGCACTATTGTGGAGGAATCGAAAATATTCTGTTTTGCGCTTATGAGTATAGCGCGGAATGGGAGATTTCTCTTCCCTTCACTATAGTGCGATCTTGGAGTAGCTATATTTAAATAGGGGGGTATGGGGGGTGCAGGGTGGCGAAGCCGCCCTGCAAAAACATTTG
Source organism: Protopterus annectens (assembly GCF_019279795.1). Lineage (NCBI taxonomy): Eukaryota > Metazoa > Chordata > Ceratodontiformes > Protopteridae > Protopterus > Protopterus annectens. Next base: position 30,054,394 of record NC_056729.1, read on the forward strand.
AAAGGTGTTTTTTTTTTTTTGTCCCTTTCATATGTTCGAGTTTCTCTAAATTCGAGATTCTGGTTTCGAGTTTATGACTTTCGAGTTTAGAGAAATTCGATCATATGAAGGGGAACTATATATATATATATATATATATATATATATATATATATATATATATATATATAAATGGGTCCCATTTAGATGATCAGAGTCTTAGAACTTCAAATTTCATATGGCGGACACAATATGATCGAAGTTTTAAAACTTCGAACATTCTAAATGGAGATCTCCATACACTGCGGAACAGGAAATGTTCCCTTTTCCTCGCTGTAGTACGATCATGGAGTTGGTATAGTTATGTAGCTGGGGTGTGGGGGGTGCAAGGATGCTTGCGCCCTGTGGAAACATTCAGAAAATTGTTTTTTTTTTTTTTTTTTATGTATTCAAAGTCTTAAAACTTTGATCATATGGTGTCGGCCATATGAAATTCAAAGTTTTAAGACTTCAGTCATCTAAATGGGACCCATATAAATAGATATGCAAAACATTGGTTCTTTTGACTCTTAGTCCATATATTACATACTTCCCAGGAAAAGTTCACTCTCTGGCTATAATTTGTTACCTGATTTACTAATTTATCCTTGCTCAGCATTTCTACCTTGTTTAACTGGTCTTGTAGTCTGAAAGGTGGTCTGAAATATTTTATAGTAAGAACTTAAGCCCTCACAAACAGATCCTTAACAGTCTTTTGAACAAGTTAAAGCTTAAATCTGTCCAAAACTGTAAAATTTACTGAGCATCAAACTCTTTGCTAAAAGCATTTCTAAAAGCAGTCTTCATGCAGTGCTTGTACTCACAATTAAGGGGCACAGTGCCTTTAAATTGTCAAATGCTAGAAGTGTTTTTATGAAGCTTCAATAGCAGCATCATAGAGAAGAAATTGTAATCTCCCTAAGACATAAATCATCCATTTCCTTCTCAGTTATTCCTAGCTACTAAGTTTTTAACAAAACTCAGCTTTTAAATTTTGTGCAGATCAGTAACATGATGATTTATGAACTGTTGCAAACACAGGTAGTATCAGTAGCTATCCAGATATGAAGTGTGACTGTTATTATGTTATGTCAGTGGCACAACAAGTAGCACACTCACCTTTGGTGCAGAAGGCCATGAGTTCCAATCCCGCACGAGGTAGACAGATTGTGTACAGTGCAGTGCAACATAAGGGGTGTGCTGCACTCTTAAGTGTGTTATCCTTCATATTGTTTCAGTATTCTGTTGTCTGTCCCCATATATATACTGTTACATTCTGTCTTCTCTCTTTGGTTACAAGCAAGGTGCAACCGCAGTACTTAGCTTTTTGAAGCAAGCAGGGCTTATCATTAATGACCCTAAATGCAGGATAGGTGAGGTGAGACAGATATGTGATTGAAAAGGAGTCTCACAAATCCTCAGAAAGAAAAGATAGAAGAGAGTTAAAATAAAAGCATGCAATTAATGGGCAAATCACTTGTCATTACAACTGCATTTTTTCTCTTATTTTCTCTCCTCTTTCCCTGAATCAGTAAATGAATAAATATGTAAAAAGTTTTTGAAAAGTATTACAGAAGTTACTGAGAGAGTTACTGATTTCTTTTTAAATAATCTGTAACTAATTACATTACTTTGAGAGTTAAGAAGTGACATTTATATATGTACATACATTTATGAAAATGTACATTACAGTTTGGAGAGATGTCAGGGTACATACAGCAAGGCAGAGCAAGTACAGACAGAAGATAAGAAGAAAGTTTGTTCAAGGCTTGGTTATGACAGCGAATGGAAAATATCATACAAGTATAGTCAGATATTTCAGATAAGAATATACATAAAATCTACTAAAATAGTAAGCCCTGGGAAATTATCTTGATAAATGAACCATGTAGTAACATACGCAAAACAAATTTGACAGCCATCACTGAAGAGTTCTGAGCACAGTGGTTCTGAACAGTGAAGACTGAAAGGTCTACTGTTAACAGAGGCTTCCACTGGCAACTCAGGCTATTTGAAGTTAGCAAAACTAAATTCTGGTGTTCTGTAAGGTATGATACCTAAGGATTAATTTAATAATTGCATATGACAAAACTAGTACAATGGGCTGAAAACTGGTGATATGAGTAAGAGAGCAGAAATGAAAATATTAAGGTGTTTTTTTTAGTAGGACTCTTGAGTTTGTTTGCTTAGTTTTATTAACTGAGTTGGTCCCACTGTGTACAACCTGTTTTTGGTGAAAATGCACAGTGATATTTATGTAGACAATGGGAATTTTGGCCAGGGCACTGAGGAATTCCCTGAGTCCTCATGGATTGAATACTTACTGTGAAGAATTTTAGGGGGCTGTGAAAGAGGTTGGTAATGGATGTGGAAAGGAAATCACTAAGTGTATTGCAGAAACTGTGGGTATTCTGATTAAATGTAATCGGTAACTGAAACTGTGATGGAGGAAGTGTTGGGCAAAAAATGAGACTTATCAGCTTCTCGGTTTTCCTCTTTGACATTGTATTGGTGAATAAATTATGTACAATGGTTAAGCCAAACCTGGTTTTGTGTATTGCTTTGCTGCAAGTGCAGGAAATGAGTACAGTTACAGTGGCTGAGAAGATTCACATTACTCAAAGTGTGGACATTTCATTTAATAATATTGGAGTGGCAGCAACTGAAGCTACTGTACAGTATTGGAGAATCAAGCTAAAAAGCGTACCCTAATGGTTATCTGATGTCTGTTGTGAATAAGACTGGAAAGCCATATAAAACCCCTGTACTCCCTTAACTAATGCATGCTAACCCTAACCCTGCATATAATCCCTAAACATACACCTTTCCTTACCAAAAACCCTTTCTGTACCACTACTGTAAAACACTCGAGACTCATTGCATCCAACAGCAGCACATGCACAACAGTAAATCCGTCCCCTTACCTACCTCTTACTCTAACACAAACCCACCGGTACTTACACACGCACTTTTTCAGTACATCCTAAAGTGTCAGCATTAAAAGCCAAACCTACCCTTACTTATTCACACACATTATTTCATCCCCAGCCCTCAATAACGTGTTCGACAAATTTCCCAAGCCTCCACTCTTTTCAATGAAATGGCAATTCGACAGAGTGAACTGCCCTCTTAGGCAGATATGGTTAAAATGTAGCATGTTAAAATGTAAATGTATTTATTATTTCCTTTTCTAGTTGGTGGAGGTAGATGGTTAGAAAGTAAACTTTGAGTTTACTTATTGTTAGGTGGATAAAGAGGGAAGGGGGGTTATGCGCAGCAATCCAGTAATTACAGAACCAACAAGTAGTTTAAATGCTTTTAGTTTAAACAATAGGGGCAATTTTGTAACAGGAAAGGGGAATTGTAGGTGGGAAATACATAAATATTGTGTAAAGTGTCTGCTATTGGCAGTGTGCCTGCTAGCTTATCTGTTGTTTTATTTACACTTCCACATGTTCTCTGCTGGTAAATAATTCTGGTACCAGATGCAGACAGGCTTTGTGAGAAATCAATGCTGCTGTAGTTGAAATAGCTGAAGATGAATGATGGGCAGGCAGGTGCACTTGTTAAAGAAAGTAATTTGTCACAGACTGTCTAGTCTGCCCTTTCTGTTACCTTTTCAGTTGAACTCTGTGAATTGAATGAAATAAGCTTTAAAGGGGCAATGTTTTGAAGACCTATGAAAGCTATAAAATAACTAGTTCCAGTGACTGTACTACTGTTAGCCATAAAATAAGATTATAAAAATTGTTTAATTAAAAGAACAGGTAGCCAGTAAGGACCATTAAAGATTATAAAACACTGCTTAATTATTGAACAGGGCCATTAAGGTCTGTTAAAGAACTTGGTAGAAAACATTTTCTGTTATTCTGAAAATATGCAAATTGTTTTCCATGCTAGGGATGGGAGAGAGGGGTTAAATGGATTTAGATGGTAATTTTCTTTGCTTAACCCAGTGCACAGGCAAGAATCAAGAGAAAGCATAATAAACCAAAGGTTTAGGTTGTGCAGTGCCTCTGCTGGCATCCATGTAACCTGGGCACTTACCCTGCAGAGGAGGAAGTCTCTCTTCTCACTCTCTCTCTCTCTCTCTATATATATATATATATATATATATATATATATATATATATATATATATATATATATATTACCTATCATTTCATCGAAAGTTCATTTCATCTAAAGTTCATTTCATCTAAAGTTCATTACATGAAAAGCATTTTAGGTGGGGCTGTGCCCCACACCCCTAAATATATATATCAACTCCAGGGTGCACAGCATTGGGGAAGGGGCAAATGCTTTAGATGTAATGAACTTTAGATGAAATGAATTTCGATGAAATGATATATATATATATATATATATATATATATATATATATATATATATATATATATATATACATTTATATATAAATTTTGTTTGGTTTTGAGTCTGAATGATTTTTTACAGTCTGTGAAAGGGTGCATCATGTGTCCAGTAGTGATGCAGGAGATGCATTTGGACAGAACTAAGTGTCTGAATTTGGTAAAGAAGCAATTTTCGTGGAGGATATTTGCCTGAATAGATGGGGCTGAGTAAAGTGGAAGTGGTTGATGAATACTAAAGGGCGAAGAGGCTCCACTAATGGTAAAGGAGCAAAACAGGTTAGCTATAGAAGGTTTGTGGCAGTGAAAGGTCTGTGGCTTGGAAACCAAGCTGTGTTGGTGTTATTTATATTCCATCAAAGACGGGTGCCTAGGAATCAAAGAGAATATTAGGGGAAATAATATGTTTTTAACAAGAGATGTTAATTATTGGTAGAGATCAGCCTATGGTTTATAAAAATTAAGATGTGTCAGTGGTCCAAGAAAGAAATTAATACTAGAGAGGGCAGTCTAGGATATTTCAATAGTATTAGGAACTCATTTTGAATTTGTTCTCTTCTCTTAAGTATAGGATTTGGGCCAGATTAGACAGGTGTTATATATCATATAAGCATGCACATTTGCTAGGAGGACTTGAGACGTGGCAGTGTCTAACCATGCACCTTTACAGTTTAAGGTAAGGTTTTATGAAAGCAGTCTAAAAGATAAGCAATGGAATTTTCCCATATATCTACTAAAAATGGAGGAATTTTAAGGATTGAGTAGCAGATAAAATTTGTCAAGTTTTACTGAACAAGGTAACTTCCTCAGAAAAGATAAGAGTATATATGGAAATCAGCGAAAGTGGACTTTATAAAACTGCTGTAGAAATAAAATAAATATAAATATGGAAGAAATACAAAACAGATATTTAGAAGGGCTGGCAAAGGTTAAAATACTGCAGAGTAATATGAGGATCTTACCAATGAAGAGGAGAGATGTTAAGAGATTTTAGGTGACGAATCACATACTATCTGGATAATATACATGAGCTTAAAAATGTAAAAGGCAGTTATTTTATGATAATAATCCCAGAATGCAAAAATTTTTAGCATAGCAGGAAGTGGATTGAACAGTAGTGAAAATAAGGAGCTTGCATCTGTAAAAATGACAAAAAACTCTGACGTGATAAGCAAAATTTTTCAAACATTTTATTAATTATCATTCATTATAAACCAGATGCATGAGGAAATCAGGAAAGAACACAACTGAAAACGTTCATGGCAAACTTGGACATGTCAAATGCTGAGGAACTCGAGACTTGACAGTCAGCAATCAAGACAGACTGGGAAGAAATAAAAATGGTGACATACATTCAAGCTACAGGCAATTCCACAGGATCAAATGGTGTACCTACTAAAATCTGGCAGTTAGGAAGAAAGAGTTTAACAAAGCTATGGAAGGTAGTATTTAATAGTGTGCTGAAGGTAGGATATCTGCCGCTTGGAAGAAAGAGGAAGTGGCAGGCTTTCCTAAGGAAGTAACAGACCCTGTACCGTAATAATTTCAAAATTAAATCATAAATCATGACTATACAATGTTTGTCTATATTAGCTAATAGAGTAGTGATACTAAAGTTGATAGTTCTGGATCATTGTGGATTTGGGGGGGTGTGGGCAATGTTTGACAGTATTAATAGAACACTGATAATTCACAGAGATATGGAGAAGAAAAAAATACCATTGTTGGTAAGTCTAGGTGCAGAGAAAACTTTTGATAGCATGTAATTATTTTTTTCTGAGTAGGGTGACAGCTGAGTTTGCATTCCCTACTGAAATAACTGAATTAATAATGAGAATATATTATGGTTCAGAGGCAAGGATAAAAGTGGGGGGTTTCTGTCAGACAGGTTGAGTATGACTAGTGGAACTAGGCAAGGCTGTCCTCTCTTCTTTTTGCTGTTGCTATGTATCTACAACAGTCGGCAGGGAATATAAGGGGTACATATTTAGGGGTATGACTGATGATATTATACAATATATGACAAAACCAGAACATGTTCCTTTTCTGATGAACACCCCAGGGCAGTTCCAGATACTCTCTTGATATAATAAATGTGGATGAAACAAAAACTATAGAAGAAAATTATGAGCTCACACATGAATTAGTTCAGCAATATTCTTATCTTTGGGGGCAGGAAAAAAAAGTGAAGATTGTGGCTTAGAAAGGATTCACTAGCAGCAGTAAAAGAAATGGGGGAGGAAACTAGGTAGAAGATAATTCAAAAAGTAAGTGAGTGGAAGCTTTCGACCATGTACTAAGATAGTAAGATAAGCTTAGGAAGGTGTTAGAGAAAAGATTAGATGGGCAAATTACACAAGATCAATGGGGGAAGCTTGCTGAGCCTTAGTAAGTTTAATCATATTAGCAGCCAAAAGAGCAATAACAAGAAGGTGAAATTAAGTATTAAGTCAACCATTGAAGACATGATGGATATTGTGAATATAATAAAAACATTGTTGGTAGGGTCACTAAGTAAGAGAGTGTCATACTCTTAAATGGGTCGTCTAGTATCAATATCTCCAAAATGGTGTCCATAATGTTGATGGGTATGGGGTTAGGGGGATTGAGAAAGGGATAAAAAGTATATACTGGATAGTCATATATGTTTGAAACGTATATACAAATATTAGTTCTGTACGTGGTGAAGTAGCTGTAAATTTCTTTCTGGGTGACTATTCATGTGGAAATTATTGCTGTCTTATTGATGTTTTGCTTAAATAATATTCATTTTGTATTCAGTGGTATATACCAACAAAATTTCTTTCTGGGTGGATTCATTTTGTATTTAGTGTTATATACCAACAACTCAAAGATACAGTTACAACGGCAATGTTTTCTTTTATGTATGCAGATTTGGTGATAGGATTATTAAAATATACATACCCAGAATTTACTAAGCAATATGTGTTTTTTTCATTTTATTGCCAGTTTAACATTTATATGTCAGGAATATGGACTGTATAAATGTTTTATTAATGTTATCCATGCAAATAATTGTGATTTTTTTTCTTTCTAAGGTTCAGTATGTTACTTTGAAGTTATTGTTTGAGGCTCCATTTTAAAAGTTCAACGGTAAAAAGATTATCACTAGTGTGCATATTTTTGTATGGAAAGAGTTGTCATCTTCCACATTTCTTGCTCTCAGAACCTTAAAGGAAATTTTTAAGAATCCGTAGGATTTGTAGTGAAAACAAGAGGTTTTTTTTTTTTTTTTTTTTTATGGAAACAAAAAAAAAAACTGCCAGTATGTTTTTTAGTAGATGCTATGATTGTAATATAGTTTTTCAAGTCTATTTTAATGTAGCTAGTTTAAAGAAAAAATAAATAATCAGTAAGCATATTATAATATTGGAGGTATTGAGAGACAAAATCAGCTTATCACAAATAAACTTTGCTACTGAGTTTAGTTCACTCTGTTTACTTTCTCATAAACTGTTGAAAGTTGAAGAAATAAATATTTTTTGTAATGAAACAGGGGATTTTGAAAGGTAAATTAAGTAAAAATCCCTGTCATCAAATGCAATAGTGTTTGTGATCTCTTGGTCCATTGCCATTCTGTTTTAACAGAAGAGAATCTGACTAGTTCTGTACTGAACAATAGGGGGACCTTCCCCTGTTTGTTTGCTGTCTTATTGTTACTTCTTTTGACCAAATGAATAATAAAAAAAAGTTTAAGGTTACTGATTATTTTCCTTAAAAAATGAAATTATGGTATATGTTCTGAAATGCCCTTGTGGATTGTTTATATTGTTGAAACAGCTACAGCTTTTAAGCAGGGACATCAGGAACATGTCACTGCTATTAAACATAAAAAGGCTTGAAATCCGTATTGCTACACATTGCCTTTCCCAGTACTTCAATTATTGTAATGGTTTACAAGCTACACTTTTCAAAGAGGTAAAAAAATGCTTTTACGGGAGGCAGGTGTGTTAAAGATTTGTTACTTTATAAGAAACCTATATTTTAAATTACCAGGCACTTAAGGAATGTAACTGGAGGTGTGTTTTAAGTTATTTAACAGTTTAATAACTTGTTCATAGTGGTTAGCTTTTTTTAATGGATGCTACTTATTGAATGTGTTGCTTTTATGAGCTTTTTCAAACTGACTCCTCTGAAGGCGCTGAGGTGCTAGAGGTTTTTAATACAGCAGTTTTGTTTTCATTTTTCTAGAAGTCTGCTTGTCCATTGGAGGTTTGTGTTTTATTTTCAGACCGCAGAACATTTTATTAGCTGTCAGTTTGACTAATCGCTAAAAACTGCAATGTTGACTGATGAGGTCCAACAAAAAAGAATTGCACATGCTGCAGAATGAGGCCAGCTAGTCTTGTCTTTTTTTGATTGACTAATTGCAACACACAATATCATTACAGACCTGTAGTTTGGGAGCTGATGAATGGATTTGACGTATATCAGCTGTGCCATGAGCTAAACCAGCGGTTTTAACTACATGTTAGGGCAGGGCTAAACAGGGCCTTAATGTGGAGAGAGAGAACCTATGCATAAGCAGAACCTCCTGGACAACCAAAGTGTTGCTCTGCATCTGTGCAGTTCAGCCCCAAAAGTCGATACCCATTTTTGCTTCTTGAGCCGTGCTTTAAAGGTAACCATAAATATAAGCCATTGTAACAGTTATCGTCTGCACTTAGTGACATTAAAGGACGTTGTGTAATGCTTTTTAGGATGCATTCACTTCGGAAAAAGCACTGCTTGGTTTTATCAAATGTTAGATTAGCTCATCTTAATGGCATTTCTCCCTTTTTTGTACAACAGTTCTTCAGTATGAAATAATGTTCTTAAGGATTGCAGCTGTCAGTTTGAGTTAACAAGCACAGTTCATTAATTCTGTGTGAAATATGGTAGACTTGAAATGGGGAAACACTTTTCACTATTACATTTAAACAATAAAGAATAACATCTTTGTAAAAACTGTTGCTGACCACGCATTATTAAGTAAAGCACAACACCACTCCCTTGATGAATTATCTTGTTTACCAGTTTTCAGAGTGTGGTCAAGGAATTATTAGGTCTTGCATTTAAGGGTGGAAATCTGTGCTGTGCTGTGGTCAACATGTTTTAAGTTGCACAATGCAGGAAAAACAACATGATGTATTATTTTCCATCTGTTTGATGAATTTGGTGGTGATTTATATTTATATATTTTTTTTATGTTCACTGTTTTGGTGTGCATTTCTTATGACAAGAGAGACTAGAATAGTTAAATGAAATGTAATATTTTGACTTTGATTTCTTTCCATGTTTTCCATTGAAGGCTGATTTTTGTGACATGCATAATATATGTGTCAGGTTAATGGGGGTTTAGTGATGAAACATCAGCCTCACAGCTCAAGGAACAACGATTCAGTTCTGACCTCTGGCTATTGCTCCATTGTGTTTTGCGTATTCTCTCATTGTATGTGTGTTTTCCCCCTCTAGATGCTGTAGCTTCCTACCAGCACCCAAAACATACTTATTGATTGGCTACACTGAACTGCTATATATGTGTTATATTGTACCTTACCCTTGTAGTCTTGGTTGTGACTGAAAAGGGTGAAGATGGACCAGTTTATTTAATCAAATAACAAGTAAATAAATTATATTGGGAATCATTCATGTTTGTCTTATATTTAGCAACTGCAGTATTAATGAGGTAAGTTTATTCTCACAGCCAAAAGGTTTATATGCGTAACAAAAACTGGGAGAAAGTTAATTAAAATATATCCTTTTTATGCAGAAGCAGCAAAATGCAGCTTTTGCTTTTATAAGCCTTAAAGTAGAAAGTCATTGCACTATATGGTAGGTTTGAACTACACCTTTTCTTTAGCCTACTATTACCTAGTCTATGTTCCCTTTTAAAACATTGCACTCTGGAATTCTTTGCTGTTATGAACTTATCAAAGGAAAATCCATTTAATATTTTGAGCATAGGTTCTACTTTGCTGCCGAAATGCTTTGAGCCTATGTAAAGTTTAAGAAGTATTGACTGTGAAGGGAGAATCTGTAGTCTGTTTGGTCTTCAACACGCCATGCATTTAGATTTCTTCATATAGAGCTGTTACAAAGCTACCCTGAAATATTTACTTAATGTGGGTGTGAGTGCTCCCATACACATATATATATATATATATATATATATATATATATATATATATATATATATATATATGTAGAGAGAGAGAGAAAGGCTGTAACTAATGTTGGGACTAATTTTTGCAGTTTAGTGTGGTAAATATTAAGATGTCCTTCATGGATGCATCTGCAGTCATAACAACTGGGTTGTCCTGTCGTCAGGCAGCCCTTCAGTCGGCCGGATTCCAAAGTCCGGGTCCGGCTTCGGCTGATGTCGCACTTCACCCATCGTCATCTCTGTTGGTCTTCGGGTATAAAGGCATCAGCCGACGCCATTTTCCTCAGTCTTTCTTACCGCGTGGCGCCCGAAGCAGAAGCTGTTCGCAAGTGCCGGTCGGTCGGATCCAGAGATTACTTCTACCGAATACTACCAAGACTTCTAAAGCTAAGTACCCGTTGGGGACTCTTTCTTGCCTCAGCCGATGTCAGAAAAAGTTAATAATTGTTTAACCTGTGGGAAACAAATACCTCATAAAGATTTCCACTCTTACTGTCTGCCTTGTTTAGGCCCAGCCCATGACGTAGCAGCCTGTTCGGCCTGTGCTTCTTTCAACCGACGAATGCTTAGGCGCCGGTCGGAGTTTGCTGAACAGTTTTTCGGTTCTGCTTTTGCGTACATTATGCCGCCGGATCCTCCGACTACCCAATCTGCCAAAACGCAAAGATAAAGACGGACACACGCGGTCCGCAGTTCCGGCTGAAACCATGGTTAAGCAAACCGCGAGTGTCTCGGTTTCGGCCGAAACCGAGAAAACTGATCAAAGTACAGCTGAATCTATCTCTACAACTGAGGCCCCTGCTACCATTCTTGAATTGGCCTCAGAAATTATACCCACTACGGTGGTTGCCACTGACTTATCAGACACCATTCCCTTGGATGTCTCTACCCCAGCACGTGGTGCTGCTAGGCCTCCAGCAGCCATGTCCATTAAGGCCTTCGCCAGGGCTAAAGCAGCCAAGACTACTAAAACAGTGCCTGTTAAACCCCCTTCAACCAGGCCCTCCTCTAGTTCTCAAATGCTTACTCTGGCAGAAGATCTAATTTCATTAATTAGAGGATCTCAATCTCACCCAGACAGGGCCTCTCAGCCCCCTGAGAAGAGACCTAGGGCAGAGCCCCCTGAGCCAGTGTCATCTGATGATTCAGCCGATGAATCAGACATAACTGACCAGCCAGAGGCTCCTTTCTCTAATTTTGAAGACTCTGATGCTGAAGAATCCATTCCAGCTGCTTCCCCACCAGAAGAATTTTTCTTTGGGGAAACCTTACATGCCATGCGAGAGCAGTTCCAATGGCAGCAACAGGATTTTTCAGACTCCAGAAAAAGACTTAGGACTTTTCTGCACCTTCCACAACACAGGCCCTTAGCTATACCTCCTGTTCTCTCTGTGGTGGATGATGCTTTCAATGATGTCTGCTCCGCTCCAGATTCTTTACCTCCAGCCCCTGCCAAACCAGACAGATTTTACAGGGTGCCAGACACTCATCACCACCTTTACAAGGCCCCTCTTGCAGACCCGAAACTATATCCCAGGGTCCCAAGGCAGTAGCAGCGACCATAGCTAAAACCCTATTCCTTCTGAAAGGGAAGCAAGGTCATTAGACAGATGGGGCAAAAAGGTCTACACTTCAGCAACTCTCTCAGCTAGAGCTTTAAACTGTCAGTTTCACATGATACAATACCAAGAGTTTATGCTTGATCAGTTAACTAAAAAGATAACCACTGATGAATCTCTTGATAAGAAATATGTATTAGAAATGGTAAATAACATACAACAGGTTAGTAACCATTCCTTAAAATGTGGCTATGATGCACTGGAGGCTTCATTTAGATCAGCCATGACTGGCACAGTGATAAGAAGGCATGCATGGCTAAAGGAGCAAGCTTTACCGGATCATGTTAAAGCAAAGTTACTAGATGCTCCTATGGATAAGACAAGTTTGTTTGGTTCACCTGCCCAGCAGGTTATGAAGAAAATGGAAGAAAAGGCAAAATCCGTTCAAACGGTTAAAGATTTCTTGCAGGTTCAACCCCCAAGGTTTAGCAGGAACTGGCCTGCCAAAAATTGGTCCTTTCCTGACTCCACAAGATCTCAAAGGGGCAGAAACAGACGTTCCAGAGGCAGAAACCAATCCAGAGGAGGTGCCTATAGAGGACGACAGTGGCAAGGTAACAACAGAGGCACAGACACAACCACTGCCACTACATCAACACAACCACAGTGACTTAATCCTAAATCCGCCTACCAGGGAACAAATGGCAGCTCCTCTAGGTGGAAAGTTAACCTTATTTTCAAAAAACTGGCACTATATAACAAAAGACAAGTGGATTTTACAAACCATAGATCAAGGATACCGGTTCCACTTCCACACTTTACCAATCAAAAGAGGAATGCCAAATCTACCTCCAAATCAAAAAACAGAGGCTCTACAACAGATAATGCAGTTAGCAAACATGAGAGCTGTGGAAAAAGTGCCAACTGCAGAGCAAGGAAAGGGGTTCTACTCAAGACTATTCTTAGTTCCAAGAAAGGAAAAAAAATTGGAGACCAATTCTCGACCTGTCTGCCTTAAATACATACATCATTGTCCCAAAATTCAAAATGCTGACCCTACAGCAACTTCTTCCCATGCTGGGCAAGGAGTGTTGGCTGGTAACTCTAGATCTCAAGGAGGCATACCTGCACGTCCCCATTCGACCAATCTGCAGAAGATACCTCAGATTTCTTGCAGGATCAGAGCACTATCAATTCTCAGCATTGCCCTTTGGCTTATCTACTGCGCCCAGAGTATTCACAAAATGCCTGGCATCAGTAATTGCCCATTGCAGACTACAGGAATACAAATTTACCCATACCTGGACGACTGCCTGCTACAAGGGGACAACAAAAGCAAGCTGACAACAGATTTACAAAGGGTCATTTACTTGCTACAAGCACTGGGATACACAGTCAATCTACAAAAGTCAAGGCTGATACCATCCCAAACAAGGACATTCTTGGCTGAATTGGACACAGTAAAACAAATGGCATTCCTAACTGCAGAAAAACAAAAGAACTCCCTCTTTACTTCTTGGCACTAACAAAGCTGAACAAGTTAACAGCAAGAAAAGTACTGCAGGCCTTGGGCTTCATGGCATCATGCATAATCCTGGTCCCACTTGCCAGACTACATATGAGAAAACTACAGTGGTACCTAAAGAATTTATGGTCCCAACACAGTCACAGCCTAGAAACAGAAATCCCACTAATTCCATGCTTAAAACAGGAGTTCCTATGGTGGGCTCAGGCATGCCAGACAAACCCAGGCCTACCCTTTCGCAGATGTCAAGCAAGCCAGACCATCACAACAGACGCTTCAGACCTAGGATGGGGGGCCCACATGCTGGACAAATGCGTGCAAGGATTGTGGACACAGGATCAACTTCATCTGCACATCAACCTAAAAGAAATGCTGGCAGTAAAACTGGCAATCCAAAGGTTCAAACCATTTCTCAAAGAGGGCCAGTTGATGATAAGGACAGACAACACCACAGTCATGTGGTACATCAACAAGCAGGGAGGCACTCATTCATACCCCCTATGCAGAATGACTATGGAGCTGTGGAACCTGGCACTCAGCTACAACATCCAGTTACAGGCAATTTTTGTACCGGGAAAAGAAAATATTCTAGCAGACATATTAAGCAGAACCACATCGGATGCCCACGAATGGAAACTGCACCCGGACATTTTCAAGACCATCTCAAACAAATGGGAATGCCTCAGATAGATCTATTTGCATCACCTCTCAATCACCAGCTCAAAAAAAAATTCTGCACAAGGACATTACACCCACTGGCATGGAAAGTGGATTCGCTCTCCTTCAGCTGGAAAGGCCTGACAGCATATGCATTCCCACCTCTTCCCTTGATACACAAAGTATTACTAAAAATCAAGGAAGAACGTCCAAGGATAATCCTGATAGCTCCAAACTGGCCAAGACAACACTGGTACCCACTGCTGAGGAGCATGTCTCAGAACAATATGTGGCCAATACCCCTGATGCCTTTGATGCTAACTCAGAACAACTACAGCATCATACATCCAAACCTAAAAACGTTGCAACTGACTGCATGGAACATCACATAGCAACAGCTAACCCAGAACTTTCCCAAAGAGTTAAAGACATTATTCTCGAAGCACGCAGACCTTCAACAAGAAGGAACTATGCTGGAAAATGGAAAAGGTTTGTCATTTGGAGTACTGAAAGAGGAAAAGATGTGTCAAACATAGATATGCCTAACATTCTAGAGTATCTGGCCGAACTTCTTCATTCAGGCTTGTCCTACTCCTCCATCAAGATACATGCATCAGCTATTTCAGCTGAATACAGCTTTGATCCACCTGTTTTTTCGCACCCTTTGCTCAGGCAGTTCCTCAGAGGAATCAAGAATGTAAAACCTCCAAGGAAACCACCTTTGCCAGCTTGGGACTTAAACTTTGTGCTAGAAAAGTTGACACTATCACCCTTTGAACCAGCAGCAACAGCAGACCTACAACACCTGTCATGGAAAACTGCTTTCCTACTGGCAATTACTTCAGCAAGGAGGGTTTCTGAGCTACAGGCCTTAATGGCAGTGCAACCCTTCCTAATCTTCCACCAAGATAGAGTGTCCATGAGGACTAATCCTACATTTATGCCTAAGGTGGTATCCAGAGTGTCTTTAAACCAGGCAATCCACCTACCTACCTTCTTTCCCAACCCACAAAACAGAGGGGAAAGAATACTGCATACCTTGGATGTACATAGACAGCTACGCTACTACTTGGACAGAGCAAAAAATAGCAGAAAGACTGACCAACTTTTTGTAGCCTATGCAACAGGAAGGGAAGGAAAAGCTATTTCCAAACAGACAATCTCCAAATGGATAGGAAATTGCATACGATTCTGTTACTCCTTCCATGGAAAACCAATTCCACAGAACATAAGACCTCATTCTACAAGGGCAACAGCCACTACCACAGCCTTCTTACGAGGAGTGGCAACCAAAGACATTATTGAGGCGGCTACTTGGACCTCCGTGCATACATTTGCCAAGCATTATAACTTACCTCTATATTCCAGATCCCGAGCAGGGTTTGCCTCTGCTGTTCTGCAAGGGATCCTAAACACACCATAATCTAGTTTTATCCTCCTCCCCTAGTTGGCTATGGTATTCTACCCAGTTGTTATGACTGCAGATGCATCCATGAAGGACATAGTACAGTTTTGTACCTACCATAAATGTAGATGTCCGAACTGGATAGCATCTGCAGTCAGGATTACCCTCCCTCCTTCCCCTCTGTGGTACTCCTAGGGTATTTTACCCTCCTAATAGCTAGCTGGTGGGGGGGGGAGTCTTTTATGGTGTATTTGTTTGTATATATGTACATACATGCTTATTTTTGTGTTTACCTCTATCTTTTTGAAAACATTGGCATCTATCCAAATTTTAGCCTCCAAGAGGGCTACTGGCATCTGGGGCAAGAAACACTGAGGAAAATGGCGTCGGCTGATGCCTTTATACCCGAAGACCAACAGAGATGACGTCGGGTGAAGTGCGACATCAGCCGAAGCCGGACCCGGACTTTGGAATCCGGCCGACTGAAGGGCTGCCTGACGACAGGACAACCCAGTTGTTATGACTGCAGATGCTATCCAGTTCGGACATCTACATTTATGGTAGGTACAAAACTGTACTTTTTGCTGTTTAGAAAGTGGAACTCGGCTCTAAGTTTTTGTACAGCTTGAGTTGTCTAACACATGTAGCATCTGAGACTTCAAGAACTGTTTTAAAACTGGTTCACATTAAGCCTTATTTTCCTTGTTCTTCTGCAAAAAGACATGATTTTATTAAATTATCGGAAGTGGTCACACGCCTAATTTCTTTACCTTGAAATACAGTGCCCCTAAATCTCAAGCAGCCATAATTCACAGCAAAGTATTTTTAGATGTTCTTCGTGTTTCACTGTTGCAGTCATCACACTTGGGTTATTTGCCTGCAGGTAGCCCTCAGTCGGGCCGAATACCAGAATCTTGGGATTTCTGCGTCAGATGCTGCCACCTCTTCCATGACGTCAGGTCGTCAGGGGTATAAAACATGCAGCTGATGCCATTACATCAGTCTTTCTTGCCGAGAAGGAGCCTGAAGCAGAAGCAGTTCGCAAGTGCCGGTCGGCCGCTACCTGAAATTTTTGTTTTTTCGAGTTTCAGACATGAAGTCTTGTAAAGCTGAGTACCCCATTGGGGATTCTTTTTTCTTGCTCTAACCGATGTCAGAAAAAATGAACAACTGTCTTGCCTGTGGAAAGCAAATACCTCACAGAGATTTTCATTTTTACTGGGTCACTTGTTTAGTCCCAGACCACGACGTCTCTCACTGTCAGTTTTGTGCCTTGTTTAATGACTAACCATTCATCGTCAGGCTATTTTTGTAGCTAAATTCTTTCGCTCTCATTCTCCTTATTCTGAAATGGCTTCGGTAAGCCATCTGACTAACGATCTTCCAAAAAAGCGCAAAGACAGAGAAGGGCTGAATAGGTCAAAAACTGCCGGTGACGCTTCAATTAAGCTAGTCGCCAGCCCGCCGGTACTCAGTGAAGTGCCTTTGCAACCCCTGATGCCTGCTTTTACAGACTCGCAGGCCTCTGCTGAGACCCATTTGGAGTCTGGTATGCCGCGAGATGCTTCTTCGACTATGGAATCTGCAGATGTCTCTATCTTGAATGGGTCTGGAGCCGCTGTGCAGGCACCGGCTTCTGACGGTGTATTCTGACCTACCGATATTCATATTAAACCGACAACTTAATTTCCAGCTAAAACTACCAAATTTCTCAGGCCCAGAGTTTGCACTATGCCAAGAAAACTGACGTCCAAAGTGCATGCTCAAGCTCCCATGCCACAAAAACAAATGCTTAGAATGGCTGAAGACCTTATTACTCTAATTAGGGGAAGCCAGCCTTCCCCTGCCAAAAGACAAATAACTGAATTTCCTTCTGATTCTACAGAGCAGGAGTTTGATGACTCTGACCCTTCTGATTACCAGGACATACCCTTATCTACCTATGAGGATTCAGATGCAGAGGAATCCATTCCCTCTGCCTCCCCTCCAGAGGATTTTTCTTTTGGTGAAACCTTGCATACCTTAAGAGAGCATTTCTTCTGGGAATGCCAGGACTGTCCTCAGTCCAAAAAGAGACTCAGGGAATTTTTAGATTTGCCTCAGCACAGGCCTCTAGCTATACTCCCTGTCCTGGATATTGTAGATGATGTCTTCTTGGAGTCCAGTCTTACTCCTGACACCTTACCACCAGCTCCTAGAAAACCTGACAGGTACTACAGAGTACCTGACTCTCACAAATTTCTCTTTAAGAATCCTGCTGCAGATCCAGAGACCATTTCCCAGGGACCTAAAGGCATTAAGGCTACTACAGCCAAAAACCCTACCCCTTCAGACAGGGATTCTAGAGCTTTAGACAGATGGGGTAAGAAGGAATATACCTCTGCAACTCTTGCCATCAGGGCTTTGAATTGCCAGTTTTACATGTTGAAGTATCAGCAACATATTATGGAACTAATTAAACACAAAATGGTGTTATTTTCAGATTGTGCAGAAATTAAAGAGTCACAAGAGTTAATGCATTCTGCAAACCAAGTTAGCAAACATACTTTGCAGTGTGGGTTTGATGCCTTAGGAGCATCTTGCAGGGCTGCTGTCACTGGGTCTGTACTGAGAAGCCATGCTTGGCTAAAGGAACAAGTCTTGCCTGACCATGTCAAAGCAAAATTACTAGATGCTCCATTAAATCAGGAGCGTTTGTTTGGCACAAAAGCAGAAGAAGTTCTTAAAAAGATGGAAGAAAAAGCTAAATCTATGCAAACCGTCAAAGATTTCTTACAGGTGCAGCCACCTAGATTCAGTAGGTATTGGCCTTCAAAAAACTGGTCCTTTCCAGTCCCTCTCAGGTTTTCTCAGTCCAAACCCAGGGGAAACAGACCACCAAGACTACAGTCTCAGGGTATGCAGAGATCTAAACAATGGAGTGTTTCCACCTCAAAACCAGGAAGTGGTAAGCCAACCCCTTATGGAAAAAGTTCACAATGACTTTCCAGCTATCCCTCCCAGCCATGCCCAAGTACTTGTGCCCCTAGGAGGAAAACTCGCCCTTCATGCAAAAAACTGGATGTCCATTACTCAGGACCGATGGGTTATAAACATTGTATCCCAGGGATACAGATTCTACTTCCACTCACTGCCAACACCAAGCGAGTTGCCAGAAACCAGTGGGCAGAGGCTCAAAAGCAAGTACTTTCCCTTCTCCATATCAGGGCTATTCAACCTGTTCCAGTAGAACAAAAGGGACAGGGTTTCTACTCCAGACTATTCCTGGTGCCCAGAAAAGAGAGCCCTTGATGCCCTATCCTGGATGTATCAATTCTCAACACCTTTCTGGTGGTCCCAAAATTCAAAATGCTTACACTGCAACAGTTTCTTCCTATGCTAGCCAAGGATGCCTGGTTGGTCACCCTAGACTTAAAAGAAGCTTATCTGCACATCCCCATAAGAGAGTCTTGCAGAAAATATTTACGTTTCAGGGCAGGCTCTATGCACTATCTGCACTTCCCTTTGGCTTATCTCCTGCGCCCAGAGTATTCACAAAATGCCTGGCTCCAGCCATTGCATACTGCAGGCAGAGAAATATTAAAATCTACCCATACTTGGACGATTATACAGAGGTTAATTTTTATGTGGACTGTAAAACAGAACACCTAGTTTATTTCAGCTTCTGCACCAAATATTTTGTCTTTTACATAGGCAAAACTAACAGGTGCCTGAAGAAACGTGTACTGGAGCATTTAAGAGATATAGCCACCAAGAAAGACACTAGCGCTCTAGCTAAACATGTACAAGCTTAAAATACATGACATGTGTTTAATTTTATGGTGATAGAAATTATTGAACAAAATATTAGAGGAGGTGATATAAGGAATAGAGTGGAAGAGATAGAACAGAAATGGATTGTACAACTTCAAGCAGACAGATTTCCAGGGTTAAATAGTGCAGTTTCACTAAAACCTTTTTTGAGAGCCAGATCTTTAAAGCATTGATTTTTATGTTATTATTCTTTAAATGAATGTTTTATATGTTTTATGTATTATTTTTCTTTAAACAGGTTTTAAATATTTTATTAATTAATGACATCATACAGCTATTGCATTTGATTGGATGGAAATAGTTTAAATTCTGTGGTATTGTTTGTGTGAATAGTCTGATGAAGCGATTAGCTATAAATCGCGAAAGCGCTTACTTTTATACTGTTCATTAAAGCTGCATTTTATCTGAGTTTATCCAGCCGTGGTCAGTTTGTTTATATAGTTTTTATTTTTGCTCTGAGGTGTAAATCGAGCATTTATCCAGTTCGTGGATCCTTTTATTCCATACTTGGATGATTGCCTGATTCAGACGGACAGTCAGGAATTGCTACTTCAGCACCTGGCATTTGTAAAAAGACTTCTAACTTCACTGGGATACACCATCAACAAAAAGAAATCACAACTAGTGCCCAGCCAACAAATTGTATTCCTGGGAGCAAGCTTGAACACAACTTCCCAGATGGCATTCTTGACTCCAGAAAAGCAGGTCCATTTGACAAACTATTTCAAACTAATGGCCACCAGAACCCAGCTATCTGCAAGGAAAATACCGCAAGCCCTAGGGTTCATGGCCTCATGCATTCTGCTAATTCCATATGCAAGACTGCATATGAGGAAACTTCAGTGGTACTTAAAAAGTCTCTGGTGTCAACATTCTCAGGACCTGGAAACAGTGATTCCTATCATACAATGTCTAAGGGCAGAATTCCTTTGGTGGACAGAAGCATGCAACCACAAGTGACTTCCTTTCACTCAACCTCTCGCCGCCCAAACCCTGACAACAGATGCATCAGACTATGCATGGAAGGCTCACATAGCAGACAAATGCATTCAAGGCAAATGGTGCTCAGAACAAATTCCCCTGCATATCAATCAAAAAGAGATGCTAGCTGTACAAAATGCTCTGACATTGTTCAAATACCTTATCCTTCCAGGACAGCCCCTGATAAAGACAGACAACAGCACAGTTATGTGGTACATAAACAAGCAGGGCGGAACTCATTCTTACCCACTCTGCAGGTTAGCCATGACTCTGTGGAACACAGCCTTGAGCATCCAAGTGCACCTACAAGCTCAATTCCTGCCAGGCAAGCAAAATTTATTGGCGGACGACTTAAGCAGAAATCTGCTGGACCCTCACGAGTGGAAACTGGAACCCAACTCATTCAAACTTATAACCCAGAGGTGGGGAACACCGGAGGTGGACCTTTTTGCCTCCCACCAAAACCACCAATTGAGCCCTCATAGCAGAGCCTGGAATGTGGACATCCTATCCTTTACATGGGAAAACCTCTCAATTTATGTCTTTCCTCCTCTGCCCCTTCTCTCAAAAGTACTACTCAAGATCAAACAGGACAGGCCAAGGGCAATCCTTATTGCACCAGACTGGCCACACCAGCACTGGTACCTACTCCTACGCAGTCTGACAGCAGTGCCAGCCTGGCACCTACATCAGACACCTTCTCTGCTGTCTCAGCAGGAGGGACAGATTTTACATCCACAGCTGCAAACCCTAAACCTTGCAGCCTGGCTTATCCCATGAATACACCACCAGCATTCCTCAGCAAACAGGTGCTGGACGTCATCCTTGAGACCAGATGGACTAGTAGTAGGAAATCCTATTCTGAAAAGTGGAAAAAATATTGTTCTTGGAGTCAGTCTCAAGGAAAGGACGCAGCTGTGCCCAGCTTACCTCAAATCCTTGATTACGTAGCAGAGCTGCTCCACAAAGGCCTGTCATTCTCATCCATTAAGATTCATGCATCTGTCATCTCAGCTCATTATAATACTGAGCCTCTTCTCTTTTCTCACCCTCTCATCCAACAGTTCCTGAGAGGAGCTAACAATTTAAGGCCCCCTAGGAGAGCTCCCACCCCGGCCTGTGACCTTAACTTTGTACTGGAGAAGCTCACACTTCCCCCTTTTGAACCTGCTGCTTCAGCAGAGTTAAAATTCCTCTCTTGGAAAACAGCCTTACTTCTAGCTATTAGTTCAGCAAGAAGAGTGTCTGAGTTACAGGCACTAATGGCGATGGAGCCCTTCATTATTTTCCATGCTGACAGGGTTTCCCTCAGGACTAAGCCTTCCTTTATGCCCAAGGTGGTATCCAGTGTGGCTTTAAACCAATCCATCCATTTACCAACCTTTTTCCTCAATACTCAGAATAAAGGGGAAAGGATCCTGCACTCCTTGGACATGCACAGACAGCTCAGGTTCTACCTTGACAGGACTAAGCCTTTCAGAAAATCTGACCAGCTGGTAGTCAGCTTTGCTACAGGGGCAGAGGGCAAGGCCATTTTGAAGCAAACCATTTCCAAATGGATAGCATCTGTTTCTGCTACAAGCACCATGGAAAACCTACCCCTCTGGGGATCAGAACTCATTCCACTAGAGCTACTTCAACCTCTACAGCATTTCTCAGGGAAGTCCCTACCAGGGACATCCTGGAAGCTGCAAACTGGAGTTCTATACACACCTTCACCAAGCATTACTACTTACCTATTTTTTTCCTAAATCCAGAGCTGGATTTGCTACAGCAGTCTTACAAGGCCTGCTAGCCAGCCCTAACACTTCTTGACTACCTTCATCCTTCCTCAACTTTGGGAATCAACCAATGTGTGATGATTGCAACAGTGAAACACAAAGAACATAGTACAGTTGTGTACACTTACCATAAATGTAGATGTTCGAGTGCATTCACTGTTGCAGTCCTGGTTTCCCTCCCTCCAGCCCCCTGGCTTTCTCTATCCTTTCTACCTATCCTCTTTATGGCCATCTTTTATGGCAGGGGTATTTACTTTTTACTTACACCATGTAATAGCTTCCTATTTTGGGGGCTCCTGACATCTGGGGCAAGGAAAACTGATGTAATGGCATCGGCTGCATGTTTTATACCCCTGATGACCTGACGTCATGGAAGAGGTGACAGCATCTGACGCAGAAATCCCAAGACTCTGGTATTTGAGCCGACTGAGGGCCACCTGCAGGCAGATAACCCAGTGTGATGACTGCAACAGTGAATACACTCGAACATCTACATTTATGGTAAGTGTACACAACTGTACTTTCTAGGTTATTGTTGTAATACTTGAAGCTCCCCAATTACAGACAAGCTTAAATACCTTTCTGATAGCTTCCCCACCTACCTGTTAAAAAGAAAGGAATTTAAGGAATAGGTAGTGAAATTTACTCGGGGAGTTATTAGGAAAGATAGAAAGTACTCCAGAAGTTATAGCTAGTGAGAAGAATAAAATGAAAGTGGAATTTAAAAACAGGGTAGAAATAAAAGAAAAAGAGATCTGGTTAAGAAGTAATAAGAATTATTTAGAGGGGCTGACAAAGGTAAAGTGTTACAAAATAAGGGGAATCCCACAGAACAAGAGGCGCAACTGCAGAGTGCTAAAGAGAAAACAAGTGAATACCTGGTTAATATGCATGAGTTTAGAAAGATTGCTTTTAAGCAACAGTTTTTTGGTAATAACTCCAGAGCACACAAACTGTTGGCACAACAACTTCGGCAACAGAAAGTAAAAACGGTTCCTGCCAAACTTATAGAGCCTATAACAAGAAAAATAACCAGAGATCCTGTACAGGTATTAGAGATATTTCAGAAATGTTATGAACATTTGTGTAAAGCAGAGAAGTGAGGAAATCAAGGAAAAACACATATGGAAATATTTATGGAAGACGTAAATATGCCAAGGTTTAGCGTTAGGTATGACTCAATAACTTAACAGTTGAGCTAGGAGGAGACAAGATAAAAATGGTGATGTATAACCAATCTGCAGGAAAGTCTCCAGGAATGGATGTTATTCCAGTGGAAGTTTGGAAGCTAGGAGGGAAGAAAGTAATAAAGATCGGGAAGGTTTTGTTTAACACTATTTTAAAAGAAGGGGAGGCACCAACATCCTGGAAAAAAGATGTGGTGGCTGTAATACCTAAAGATGTTAAAGACCCATCTGATCTAGCTTCATATAGGTCCATTTCAATTTTAAACCATGATTATAAACTGTTTTTGTTTATAATGGCTAAAAGAATGGCAAAGGCAATGCCAAAATTGATTGATATGGACCAGTGTGGTTTTGTGGAGGATAGGCAAACATTTGACAGCATTAATACTGCAATGATGATGCAGAGGGAAGCAGAATGTAAGAAAATACTGCTGTAATTGGTGGGTCTTAATTCAGAGAAAGCATTCAACAGAGTAAGCTGGGATTTTATAAGCAGGGCAGTTCCTGCTACAATAATGTTAATTAGAAGGATATACAGTATGAGGAATTGGCGGCAAAAATCAAAGTGGGAGGGTTCCTCTCTGATAAGTTGTTTGAACAGAGGAACCAAACAGGGTTGTCCTCTTTCCCCTTTGTTATTTGTGTTATATTTAGAACTACTGGCAAAAAATAAGGGACTCAGAAATTCAGGAATATAATTGGTATGGTAGTCAAGAAAAGTTGGCTTTATTTGCAGATGATATTATTTTGTATTTGATAGAACCAGAAAAGGAATATCAGGGTTGTGGAACATTCAATAACAGTTTTGTTTTTTTTCAAGATATAAAATTAATAAAGATAAAAACAAAGGTTATAGCTATAAACTATGTACCCACGCCTGAATTGAAAAGGATTCTGATACTGCAGCTAAGAAAATGTGGGAAGAGACTAAACAAAAGATAATGCAAAAACTGAGAAACTGAGAGCTCTTGCCTATGGATATGGATAGCAAGATACAAGCAGTAACATTTTGTATCCCATTAGTTTTATACACTGGTTAGGCATATTTGTATAAATCAGATAGGTTGTGGATAGTACCTAATAAAGCACTGAAGGATTTATTTGGATCATAGCAGGAGGTTACTAGCTAATGCCCCAGGGCCCTTACATGCCTAGCCAAGTTCAACCCATGTTGCCAAGGGTGTCTTGTTCAAGAGAAGAGAGCAAGTGTCAAGTGAGATAAGCTGATTTTCTCAGTAGATCAAGGAGATTTAGGATTATATGATTTGAAAGAATATTTTAGAATTACATCGTTAAGGCTCTTATACATAATTCAAGCAGAAAGCTACAATTCAAAGTGGAAACGGATAATGATGAAGCAGAAGGGTAATTCAAGAAATAAGGAAAGATTGGGATTTTGGATGCAGATCTTTAAGGAGAATAACAGTCGTGCAGAATATTGTATTCATAAAGAAAGCATACTAAGTTAACACAGGAATGGAGAAAGGAGATTCTGCTGATAGGGAAGGCTGCAATTAAGGGTACAGAGAGTAGACAAGATTGGGCGGGAATTTACTGGAGGAAACTGGCAAATGAATCACAGTATTGGGAACAAATAATTAGAAAAGGAAAGGTAATAAAATGGGAAGAGATCAAGAAGACATTTGGACTGCAAGTGAGTGATTTCCTTCCCTATCAGATATTGATATCAGAGTATAGACAAGAGAAAGGGATAGGGGAGTCCTAAATGAAAGACCTGCACTGGTTGAATTTTTAACTGAATCTAGAAAAGAAGCTACTGTTAAAAAACGGAAAATTAGTAGGTTATGTAAAAATATTGCACAATAACTATAATAATCAGTCAGAAAAGGTGAGAAAAGACTGGGAAGAGAGATTAGATCTGCATTACACAAAGAAACAATTGGAGGTTATATATATATGGCTTCGGGTCTATATCACATCGTCAAACTTGTATAAGTTCGAACGATGTAATATTGAACCCAAAAGTCTGAAACCGCACAATAACAAACACACAGAACAGCGATTTTTTTTCCCAGGGGAAAAAAAACCTTAAACTAAAACCCCCACGTGGGGGGGTTGTGTCCCCCACATCCCCTACTTAAATATACAGACTCCGAGATTGCACCACAGTGGAGGAAATAGCAAAGTCCCAAAAACAGCCCACCGATTTTTTTCCCTGGGAAAAAAATCGATGTGCCTTGGCTTCGCTATTTTTGCATTTTGGACTTTTGGATTCGATGTTGTGCTTACATAGATACTTTTATACCCCATGCAGACTCCAAAGAATTTTCCCTCAGGTAGATGGAAAATGTTGGAGGTGTGATGGGGAATGAAAGAGGTAACTGGATGTTTTGGGAGTATAATGAGTTGGCAGACTTTAAAAATTTCCTACAGAGTACTCTGTCAGGAATACTGGATAAGCAAATGAGCTTAACTAAGGAAATTATATTTTTGAGCTGGGATACATGATCTGAATTGCCTAGACATAGTAAGGCCTTGTTAAGTTTAATTCTTGTGCCTGCCAAAAAAAAGCAATTTCTAGAAAATGAAAATCTAAACTAACAATTTTTGAAGTAGTGAATATTGTAACAGAGATAAAATAAGAGGATGTGGAATCTTTAGAAAAGGGTATGAATAAAAAAAGAAAAAAATGGAACAAATAGAGGAAAGATGCAGTTTAGAGAGGAGAAGGAATTAGATAGAGGGCAGGAGCAAGGGAGGGAATATAATACTGTATGTATTGTATATATATATATATATATATATATATATATATATATATATATATATGCATATATATATATATATATATAAATAACAATATGTGTGATGTGTAATGTTTGTAAATGTGAACTTGTTAATATGGTTTGATTATGTAAGTTTGCTTATGTCACAAGTGATAATTCCACAACATTGTTTAAAAAAAAAAAGTACTGTCATAAGGAAGGTAACAACATTTAAAAACACAGTTATGCTCTAATCTGAATCTAATCTGAAGAATGGTCAGTGCCAGCCATCACAGAAGATTGGCAAGTTATAAACAGCTGTAAAAGAAAAAGATATAAACTTGTATGACAGAGTGAAGTGCCTAACAGTGACACTTTTAAAGGCTTTTAAAGCTTTTGCTCACTTTCACTCTTGTAGTAGTGCTTTTCTTTCTCATTTTAGCTTTTTTTTTTTTTTTTAACTTTTACTGTACAGAGAAGATAAATTTCTGTGCTTCAAGAAGAAAAATTGAGATCCATTATGATCAGAACTGTTATCACAATTTTTTTGACATGGATGAAAAAATTTGTGTGGGATGATGATTCAGCTCTCTGTTCTTCACTCAGCTCTTGATATCAATTTCTTGACATCTGTGTCTTGTACACACAAGGTCGAGACATACTTCCCCTCCCTCCCAAATAAATTAATTAAATTGTATTATATTGGTCACTTTCTGAATTTGTTTTGTTTATAAGTTAATTTAATTAATTCATGGTAAAGTTCAAATGGTAGCAAGTGATTTTGCAAAAGATGAAGCTAATAGTGTACTCTCTCTTTTTTTTTTTAGTTTGATTGCTTATTCAGTATTTCTCTTTAGTCACACCCACAAATAATGTCATGGTGGGTACTGGGCAATAGTTTGCATGCATCTGTAAATCACTGTGGGTAATCAAAATCCCAGTCCCAATTCCCCTGCCCCAATCAAATTTTTATTACTGACCAACACTACCACCAACTAACTCTCCTTGCCCCACCCATTAAAGTTACATAACTACTCCAAACTACATCATCACAAGACATTGTAATATTCCTTATACATCACAAGACATTGTAATATTCCTTATACATACTATCACCCAAAGATTTATAAAGTAATGTAGCATCCAACCACTGTAGCATAAACATACTCTACTATGTGCTCTACCTGTACTGTTCTTGGTTCATGTGTTGCTCATGCTGCCTCAGGAGAAACATTAAATAAATCTGCATATTCCTGCAAAATAGTATTAGCATAAGAAGTGCCTGAATTACTTGTTCTATGTCTGCCTTACGTCTCCCTTATTTGATTCTCAGTGCAGTACTGATAACTGTATTCTTGCTACTAATTCCTGTATTCTTAGCATTAGGAATTTTTTGGAATTGCCTTGAAGGAACAGTCATGGTGGCTGCTTTAGAAATATTTGTATTGCTTCTCTTGCTACTATCTACATTTCTGTTCTTGCAAACATACAGTTGCTTGTTATGATACTCTGCCTTTGAAATGTTCACAAGAACTCCATCAAACATTTGCAAGCTGCTCTGTGTCTATAGTGGGTCTGTGAATTCTGTTAAGCATACCAAACTTCTCTCAAGCCACGCAACTTAAGGTATTTGACTTGTGTTTATCAACATCTAAAGACACCGTCTGAAGCATAAACTCATATTTTCTCTGCTTATGGACATTTATTGGTAAAATCTGACCCACTGGCTTCAGTTTGACAAGAAAATGTCAGAAGAGTACATGCATATTTGCACACAACAATTGAGAATTTCAGTGCTTTAAATACATCTTCAGATAAAATACTGCATCCTGCACCACTTATTAAAAGTAATGCATTTTCCTTGACTCATAAGCTTTTCTGACAAAACAATACTGTCATTGTTTGCAGTATCCTGTAATGAATTATGGTTTTGCATTTTACAGAAGCCATGTATGCTTTAGCTTTCATTTCTTCTCCAGACTCAATAATGTACTAGTTTTGTGAAGTAGCCTTTTCTGTTCATTAACATACTTTTGTGAAATGTTTCTGGTCTCCACAATGTCAGCAACTTAAGATTTACATTGCCTTTAATTGTGCCTATTATTTTGTCTGCATAGCACAGTGAGACAGTTTCTAGCATTGTTGCTTCACAGCAAAAGGTTTATTCAGTTTGACTTTTAGCTGGGGTGTGCTGTCTGTGAAGTCTGCATATTCTCTTTATGTTAGCATTGATTTTTTCTGGATACTGTGAACTGGTGAAGATAAATTATCTGTGTGTGTATGTGTGTGCACACGCTCGTGTGTGTGTGTGTGTGTGTGTGTGTGTGTGTGCACACTCATGTGTGTGTGTGTGTGTGTGTGTGTGTGTGTGTGTGTGTGTGTGTGTGTGTGTGTATGTGTGTAATACAGAAAAAGGCCTGGCAATCATCTTCCATCCATTAATTGCCTTGTAGACTCTGTGAATAGCTTACTGTGTTAAATGAGTCACTGTAGTAGTCCAAGGGTACTCATGAATGTGGATGGATAGATGGTTACCTCTAGTACATGTAATTTTATTTTGAACTGTATGGCTATTTCTACATTCCGTCTTGCATTGTTGAGGGGTTTCTCTGTCATTGTCTCTATTTTCTTAGCATTTATGTGCTTTGGGCTTCCTTTTACTCTTGTCAGTCCTTTTTATTTGCATATTTCCATTTCCTCAGTCAGCCCATTTAAATATGTATTCATAACTCAACTTGGAATCATCCAGTGCTCTGTTGAATGTTAGGTCAAATTCTTTCAGCAGTCTGTCTCTGAGATGATCATTTTTAATACCTTGCACAATTCTTTTCTCTTGTAAGTTACTTGTGGAAGTCTCCAAATTCAGATTATAGTAACATCTGTGAGTTAGTTTACATAAGGATCTGTTGTTTCCCTTGTCTTGTTTGTGGAAACTTTTTCTTTGTTGTACGGGGGCACTTGTCTCTGCACCACGAAGCTTGGGCATCCATCACAAAAGATTCTTGAGGGAGAAGATCATATCCAGAGGTTATTTTGTAGCATTTTCCCAAATCCCCCACTACAAAAATTAAAAGAATCCCTAATATCTCACCCAGTCAGAGGGAGGCAGCAGCCTTGACAATAGAAAAGCTGCTAGAAAAAAGAGTATTCTAGAAGGTTCACCCAGACCAGATAGGATCTGGAACCTACCCAAGATTCTTTTTAGTGCCAAAGAAGACTTGGGACTTAAGACCCCTCCTAGATCTCAGCAAACTAAACCAATACATGAAATATTCAAGGTTAGACGTGATCATGATTTACTCCATTTTGCCCCTGTTGCAAAAGGACAATTAGATCTGCTTGATAGCTCGTCATGATGCATAGTATCACATCAAAATGAACAGGTGCTGCAGAGGTTATCCATGCTTTCGGCTGGGAGCCATTCATTACCAGTTTTAGACCACTGCCCTTTGACCTCACCACAGCCCCCAGGGAGTTTGTCATATGCATGGCAGTGGTAGCAGCTCACCTGAAACTGCTGAGATTCAGTGTGTTTCCGTATCTAGGCGACTGGCTCCTGACTGTCCTGACCAGGCATCTACTTTTACAAGCAAGGAGCTACTTGCTCCAATTCTGTCTCCATCTAGGCATCACAGTCAACTACAGCAAGTTACAACTCACACCTTTGCAGAATCTGGGGTTCATATGTGCTTGTCTAGACATAGTCAATCAGATAGCATCACTTCCTCCCAACAAGAGTACAAAGCTTCAGATTCCAGGTAATGGAAGTGGTCTCACATTCTTCTTCTCCAGCACGACTAGTCTTGCAAGCCTTAGGGTGCATGATAGCAGCAATTGCTCTGGTTCCTTTAGCCAGATTTCATATGTGGATTCTGCAATGGATTCTGTCAGAACAATTGTCTATTCTCCAGCAGCTCTTGTACGCACCAGTCAGGATCACACAAGTTTGCAACAAATATCTTCTTTGGTTAATCAGTTCAGATGAAGTTTCTCAGAGCCATCCATTGGTTCTCCTGCTGCCGGTGGCCACGGTGACCATGGTATCTCTACAGTCCATTAATCTGAATATATATTATGCTTATTTGCTTTCTATTCTGTTTTTGTACAATACTGTTTGTTTTGCAAATACAGCCCATATCTACTGTCCATTTTCGAATTCTATCTACTATTAAACTAACTTGAGCTTTTTTCCCTGGGCATCCACTGAAAATGGGTTCTTTTGGCCCACTGGACTTTCCCAGTAAACAAATGCCAATAAAATAAATAAGTAATGCATACCAATTGAAGAGCAGAGTTATCCTCATTGTACCTTTTTGACCTCATGAAATTTGTATTCCCATCCTGTGGCCTCATCTTCTGTATTGCCCTGGATACTGGACCACAGTCCAGACTTCCTGTCTCATCCAATGGTGATGACACATTTGGACATAACAGGCCTCAAGTTTACCACATTGTTTCTCCAGTTCCACTGATGGCTAGACAACCCAGGCTTTCTTCCAGAGTCCAACATATTTTGTTGTCTTCTCAAAAAGCTTCTACTAGGAAAATCTAAAAAAAGTAAATTGAAGATATTTTCAATTTGAGCCCTTAAGAGAGATTTGGACTCCTTTTCTGCCCCTATACCCGTTGTCCTTGAATTTCTAGCTTCAATTTTTTTATGAAGGGGCTAGTTTCTCTACTATTAAAGTGAAGTGGGCTGCCATTTCAAACTTTCATTCAGGTGAAAATCATTCTTCCTTGGCTTCTAGGTTGTGCAAGGCCTTTCTGAAAGGCACTTTCCTGCTTAGGCCCCCAGTCAAGGACCCTGCTCCTCCATGGAATTTGGCTATCTTGCTTTAAGATCTGACCCAAAGCCCCTTTGAACCTTAGGCTAAAACAGACCTAAAATTTTTGTCCTGGAAAACTATTTTTCTAGTTGCTATTACATCAACTAAACAAGTGTTTGAACTTCAGGCTCTTTCCTCCAAATCTATCTACCTGGTTTATCATACAGATAAAGTCTCCTTGTGTACCAATCCATCCTTTTCCCCTAAGTTAGCTTCTGAGTCTATTAATCAAGTTATTAACCTCTCAGTTTTCTTTCCAAATTTCTCTAATAAACGTGAATACATGCTCAGTCTTAGGATGTGCACAGCAACTTCAGTTTTATCTCCATCAGACTAAATATTTCAAGAAAATTGACCAGTTGTTTGTATCCTTTTCACTGAACAGATTGGGCATGGCAATTTCCAAAGAGACCTTAGCCAGATGGTTAAGTGATTGCATCACCATTGTCTATAGCCAAAGAGGGTTATCTTTGCCTAAGCCCTCTAGAGCACATTCCATGAGGTCTATGGCCACTTCTTCAGCCTTTTGCTCAAGAACATCAGTAGATGGCATTTTTGCCACTGCTTTTGCCACTTGGTCCAGTGCTTATACCCTTATTACTTATTACAAGTTGGATTTGATTTCTAGGTACAGTCCTGCCTTTGGCTCCACAGTAGTCCAAAAAATCTATCCATTAGGACCACTGAAGATTCGTCTAGCTGGGCACACTGTTGAGGAATGAATGAAAAAGACAACATCAGATAAAAATGTTAAGTACTCACCATAATGACAAACTGATAAATGAAAACAACAAACAAACTAAATCCAATAAATGCCAATGCACCACGTCCCTTCAGCTGTACTGATGCATCTGTGTTGTCCATTTACATTTTTCCTCAACTTCCCGCCCTCCTTAACCCCCTTCCCTTTCTTCCTGGAGAGACCTAAGGGATACTACTTTGGGAACTATTGTTCCTTGTTTGAGCTCCAGTTTTATCTCTGTTATATGTGCTTTATAGGTTCCTTATAATGTCAGACATATGTTATTGGGCACAGGAAACTCGATCTGAGATATGTTAGGTTAGTGGAGCGTTATGGTTAAAGGGAGGAGCTAGAGGGTTGGATCCATTAATGTGGAAATGAGGTCAGATCCAAGACCCATCAGTTGAGGAAGAATGAAAATGGACAACACAGATGCATCATTATGGTGAGTACATGACTTTTGTTTCTGTTTTCAGTTACATTTCTGGAAACTTTTGTATTATTTTTAGTATTTTTCTGGTGATGATGTTTGTCTTTTTCCTTTGTAATTATTTTTTTTTCTGTAATGAGTGTCTGTGTTGGTAATTCTGAGCAAGAGTTTGACTCTTAACACCTTTCCAGTGTTGTATGAAACTTCTTTTTATGCTGTTCTTGTTGACTTTCTTTTTCAGGAATAGGAACTTTAATTGGGTGATATGAAGGGTTACCAGTAGAAGGTGGTTGTGTAAAAGTCATCATAAGAAGTTGAATAAAAAGAGTCATGGTGGCTTCAGATGCTGTAATGTAAAGCTGTGAAACAGACTTCTGTTCAGTAATAATGTAGATGTGGATGTCATTTGCAGTGCTGGAAATTGTTATGGATCTTGTATTGTTAGGGTTGCACTAGGCAATCAACCTAATAGACCGTTAGGAGTTTTGCCAGTCCAGTTGCTACTACTTGGTCCTTCTGTCTGTAAGGACCTCTGTGCACAGCCCAGGGGTGAGTTTACATTCTACTACTAGTCTGTATTACTCCATTATAGGATAGCTGCTTATAGTGTATTATATATGGTTATTACTAATGGAAAGTTAGAGCAGGCACAAACAATAAGAATAAACACTGGCTCATTTGGCTTCTTGTTGGCACAGGTAAGAACAAAGTACCCTTTTTTTGGTAGAGAAAAGGCTCAGATTTTTACTGTAGTTTGGGGGATGCTCCCTGTGACAGAGACTTACAACCATACCTCTCAAGTTCTAAGTGCAATAAATCTGGACAGAGCTGAAAATAATGGGGGGACAAAGGCCCAAAATCAGGGACAATTTTTAAATGGTGCTCTTATAAACCTAGAAAAGTGTTAGCATTAACAGCTTTTGTGTTAGCATTCAATTTCTGGAGGATAAGAAGTCTGAAACTCAGGTGTATGTCATCATTTAGTGACTTCAGTCCTCAAAGATTTGCCAGCAAAAACACATATTTCATGAGGAACAGACCTAAGATGAGAGACAAAAATCTGGACAGTTGGGAGGTGTGCTTACAACCTATGGTTTGTTTAATTTAAACACATTGTAGTGATGTTTTTCTTCAAACTTTTATTAATTTATAGTAAATTGTACGGACTCTGAAATTTTAGTGTCTCACACAGAAAGTGACATATTAAAATGATCACTGTTTCTCAAAGCTGGAATGAACTTGAATGGAGAATAATAAAGGCTGTTGGTGTGGGAGGATGCCACCTTTCCTTATTTTTCATGCCTTGTCAGCTGCAGTGCTAATCTCACATAGTAGCACACTAAAAACATAGGGTGCACTCAAGTTAAGTAGTTATGTGCAGTTACGGTTTTGGGGTGTTATAGTGGAGCTAAGATAGTCACCTCTTATGTTTGAAGTGAACTCTTTCTCAAACTGTTACTGGCATGTATTCCACAGACAAGGA
This sequence comes from Protopterus annectens, assembly GCF_019279795.1. Taxonomy (NCBI): domain Eukaryota; kingdom Metazoa; phylum Chordata; order Ceratodontiformes; family Protopteridae; genus Protopterus; species Protopterus annectens. The sequence continues at coordinate 30,088,063 of NC_056729.1, forward strand.
CTACTGCTGGAGTGCTGTGTAGCACCTTTAGTAGTATATGACCAATTAGATAAGTAAAATTATAACCAGTTAAAGTTGTCCTTGCCCCATTTCTGCTAACCTTACCCATTATGTTTGCTTCCTAACCCCCCCAACTTGCTTTGAAGTCCCTATTCACCATAGGCCATTTATTATCAAAGTGGGTATAAATAATTATTTATACGGTACACCATATGACAAAATTCTACCGTGTGTAGTTTAACAGTTGAATTGCTGTGTAGGTATTCGAATACCCAGAGGATTTGGGAATTATTTCCCAAATATTTGCAGTTATATGCAATAAGCATTATATACTTCCATTTAAGCTATCTCACTCTACACCAATCATGTCTCTCATTTCTCTTCCTTCTTCTCCTTTCTACCCCAACAGATCCTCCAGTAACATTTCTACAAAAGCATACCTCAACTATTATCAAATCATCACCACTCAATCACTAACCACAAGCTTCTCCCAAATAACCCCAACACTGATCTATACTGATCTTCTATTCCCATCGTAAATTCATCAGAACTAACCACTACAACCTAAAACTAATACAAATACCCAAATTACTTAAAACTCCTAAAGCAAGTAGATGTTCTTTCACAGCCTTAAACTTGTGCAGGGAAGTTCACCCCAAGCCAGGTCCCATCCCTACTACACAGACAAAAAACGAAAACTTATCACCCTTAATGTGCAATAAACTGACACTCGTTTATGCCTGGTTAACATACTCTAACCCAGACATCCTTGCTATTACAGAGACTTGGCTAAAACCAGAAATAAAAGATACTGAAGTTATTCTCCCTGGTTACAGCATTATCAGAGTAGACAGAGCGCATAAAAAGGGTGGTGGAATAGCCCTAATTTTCCCTAACAACTTGATAGTTTTTCCATACTCAAATACTATACCAAAATTCTACACAGTCAAAATCCTTATAACACTTCTAAAATTAACTCATCTAAGAACATCTGCATAGCTGTTTTATACATCCCTCCTGTGTATAACATCCCCATTCTAGAAAATATTCTAGCCTGGAGATCGGAAACAATACCAAATGAAACCATTATCCTAGGAGATGTTAACATTGACTGGCAGACATTAACCTCACACCACCCAACAAACAGTATAAACATCTGTGGCTTTACTCAATTTATAAATACTCCTACCAGCTATAGCAAAAATAACATCCAACACTCCAACCCTGGACTGGATACTAGTCTTGAACCCTTCTAACTTTACATCAACAGGCACACTCCCCAACTCCTTAAGTGACCACCTACCAGCCTATACTCACAGGACTATCATTCAACTCACAAAGCAACAAAAGTTCAAAACTATGCACAACCTACAAAAATTCAGCAAAGAGGTATTTAATAAATTTCTAAAAGCTATAGACTGGTCCATCCTAAAAAGACTTCCCCTTAATGATGCAGTTGAACATTTCAGCAGCACCTTCCTAAGCATTCTTAACTCCCTAGCCTCTCAAGGAAGAAAAAGAAAAATTAAAAAAAAAATAACCATGCCCCGTGGCTCATCAGATCATGTAAAATTGTAATGAAACACAGGGACAAAGCATGGACTGTCTGGCTAAAGAATAAAAACAACATAAATCTTCATAAACAAGCAACTCTGCACTCAAACAAAAAGACAAATATTGCATGATAAAAAATCATACTATTCCTACATTCAAGATAACCACAAAAACAGCCCTAAGAAATTCTGGTCCCCTGTAACATCTCTAAACCCAGGAAATAAAAATAATCCCAATCCATACCCCCAATATACCACCTCTTCAGACAGCCACAAAATTCAACACATAATTTATAGAGTGCATATCCAACCTAAAAGTAAACCCAACTCATCCAACCCAACTCACTACTTCTACTAATACCCCAATACCAACCTTTGCACACCTCACATGTAATACACGCACACACACACACACACACACACACACACACACACACACACACACACACACACACACACACACACATACATACACACACACACACACACACACACACACACACACACACACACACACACACACACACACACACACACACACACACACACAACCAATGCCTCACTTTTAACCAAAAACTAAACCATCCCCAGCTTACTTTGTAGTCCACCACTTTATCTCAAATAAAAAATTACTATAAAAACTGAAACTTTGCTTAACCTTAGCAAACAACCTCCCACCAGAATACCTAAACGTTGCTGCAGAGGCAGTAGCATTCTCTGTTAGCATCTTAATTAACAGATCCATAGCTGAATCACATGTCCCTAACCTATGGAATGGGTCACACATTATCTCTTTACATAAGGGAGGCAACTCCACTGACATCACAAACTTTTGTCCTATTGAAATCTTATCCCCCTCTAAGATTCTAGAAGAATGCATGCACCTACAATTTCCCCCCATCTTACACACAGCTGCTTACTTTCCCACACTCAACATGGCTTTAGACCTGCATACAGTACCTCAGCAGCATTATTATCTTTCATGGACACTGTCAACAAAGCCTGTGACACTGGCAAGCTAGTATCTGGAGTATTTTTGTCAGAAGCATTTTACATTGTATCCCACCCCAAACTCCTTAAAGAACTTTCCAGCATTAGTCTATTCTCCTCCTCACTTCAGTGGTTTTCTAGCTACCTAGCTGACAGGCAGCAAACAGTAAAATGGCAGGGCTGTATCTCCCCATATCACATCACCCCCATAGTTGTACCTCAAGGATCCATCCTTGGCCCATTACTATTTGATGTCTCCATCAATAACTTACATACATCCTCCTGTGAAAGTACTCTAATCCAGTATGCAGATGATGTCACTATTATCTGTGTATCAGACACATTAACTGACCTACACCACATAAGGCAACAAGCTTTCTCTTAGAAACATGTCTATCCAATACTGAAGTCCTACTGAACCGCAAAAAACAATGCTCTTTCTCTTCACCCACAAACCCCATAGCTCCAACAAAACAAACTTCAAGAACTTTTCAGCCAACAATACTGAAATTGAATTGGTTCAATATACCAAACTACAGGTGTCACAATTGATGATAACCTCAAATTTGATGTACACATAGGTTCATAGGTAGGTACTAGGCTATCGGCCCAAGGGCCTACGTAAGCCTAGCCAGCAAAATACCATAGCTTACGCCACCCAAGAAAGTTATTTTCCTGTGCCACTGTCCAGCAGAGACACAGAAGTGATCCCCAGGGTGTATTTCCTATTTCCCATCCACTCATCAAGATTTTTCTTCAAGAGTGCTAATGAAGAACTTTGTTTGACATAGATGGGTAGCTTGTTCCAGAGTATAGGAAGTCTCAGGGACAGGAATCTATCCCTCCAGCGTGTCCTGTTTATTGTGGTGACAAGGTTTAGGTCCCTAGAGCATGTAGCTTGGAGGGATTGGGATTTCTTTAGGTGTAGCATGTCCAACAGCTGTGGGTTTGACATAGCTTTATATGTTAGATAGAGATCACCTCGGAGTAGGCGATATGCTACAGAGTAAAGCTGGAGTTTTTTGAGGCAGTCAGTGTAGGGCATTTGTTTGAGGCCAGTAATCCTCTTTGTGAGGTACTTCTGTGGCCTTTCCAGCTGCTGCAGATGTCTTGTGAGGTACATTCCAAAAGGGGCGTTGTACTCTATAATGGGTCTAATGAGTGATGAGTAGAGGGGAACAATGACCTCTTTTTTCTTGGATGAGAACCTGTTTATGATGAGGTGTGCCACATAGAAGGACTTCCTGACTACTGTGGTGATGTGACTGTCAAAGGAGAGACTACGGTCCACTAGGGTCCCAAGGTCTCTTATCATGCATTCGGTGTTAAGTAGATTGCTGCCTATGTGGTAGTTCATGGGTACAGAGTTTTTACCAAAGGGGATGATGATGCACTTTTTGGCATTGAGCTTGAGGCCATGACTCTGACACCAGGCATCTGTCTCAGTGAGGTCCTTCTGTAGGATGTCCACATCATTTGGGGACTTGACTATGGCCCCTAGTTTGCAGTCATCTGCAAACTTCATCAGCCAGAGGCCTTCTGTGTTAGCCTGTACTTCAGAGAAGTAGATACCAAATAGGAGAGGTCCCAGGATGGAACCCTGTGGCACTCCACTTGTCACTGCCTTGAGGTCAGATTTGGAGTCTGCAACTTTTACAGTGTGGGCTCTGTCAGTGAGCCAGTTGGCAACCCATCTTGTGTCGTAGGGATTTATACCTAGTTTAGTGAGTTTAGCTATAATTCCAGAATGGGGATGGTGTCGAAAGCCTTGGCGAGTTCAAGATAGGCTGTGTGAACCACCTTACCCTCATCCACGGCTTTGGTGACTGCCTCAAAGAAGTCAATCAGGTTCAGGAGGCATGATCTGCCTTTCTCAAACCCAAACTGGGTGGGATCCAGAGTTTGGAGGTTACCAATGTCTTTGTTTATGAGTTCCATGATGATACGTTCCATGGCCTTGCAGACCAGGCTCGTCAGGCTAATAGGTCGATAGTTCCCGGGATCAGTGGTGGCTCCCCCTTTGTGGAGTGGGATAACTGTTGCTGTGCACCATTCAGTGGGCACAAAACCTGATGCAAGGCTATTATTGAACATGGTGCTTAAGTGGGGAGCCAGTTTGTTCTGAAGTTCGTGTAAAACGCAGCCTGGGATGTTTTCCGGTCCCATGGATGCAAAACAGTATCAGAAAACAAAAACACCAAACGCTAGGCATGCTGTACAGGAATAAAAACTTGCTCACAGCAGCTACCAAAATTACCCTGGCCAAAATCTACCTCTTGCCCTCACTGTTATATGGGGCCCCAATTCTAACTAACTTACAATCCTCCCTACGAAAAAAACTAGAAAGCTTCTGTAACAAAATTGCCAAATTTCCCATAAATGCAATCCTTCTAACTCATCACTGTAAAGCCCTACATTCCCTAAGATGGCTTGAACTCCCCCTCCACCTCCAGTACATACAACTTACTATGGTATACAGAATCATCCACAACAAACTACCTTGTCTTGCTCTTAGCCCATTAATCAACTTCTTTATCCCAGATAAACATCTCAGACCTGAAGACAAACATCTCCTCATAACTTATAAACCTAACAAAATCCCAAGCCTGAGCCCTGACTCCTGCTCTGTGGCAAAACCATGGAACTCCTTTCCTTTAACTATCAAAACTGCTACTAACCTGCACTCCTTCAAAACCTCTATAAAATAATATTTCAACAAAGCTTGGATTTGCTCCTGTATGAGCCCAGGCTGAGGTACTGACCCATCTTTTCTTACACTTATCCTCCAAATGGAAATGTCCTTGCTTTCACCCAATATAAATTCTAGAAACTTTCCCCACCTTGACCTCTATTCTCTAGCACCAATCTACTATATACTCTCTTAATTTCATTCTATGTTCCCCCTATATGGTTATAGCTGACTTTCAGTTGACTGTAAGTATGTAAATACTGTACATATGTAGCAAAAAAAAAAAAAAATGTTAACTTTTTTTTTCTTTCTTTGTAGACTCTGCATCTTGGACATTGTACTTTTTATGATTGTATTTTATGTAATCCTTACTGTATTGCCTACTACTGCATCTCACATATTCTTAACTGTTTGTGACATTGTATTATCATCCATTACTGTATGTAACCTTGATTGTACTGTCTTTGGAGCTTTTCTCCCCGGGCCTCCACTGAAAATGGGTACTTCTTGGCCCAGTGGACTTCCCCAGTAATCAAACTGAAATAAATAAATAAATAAATACTTTGATACCTTTTTCTGCTTCTACTGTCTCTATCTCCACTATTAACTTACACTACCCTCCATTCCTTTACACATACTCCCCTGAGGTAACACTCATACCTTTTCTACAGCTATTCCTACTATCCTGTCTACACACCCTACCCTTCTCTAGTCATACTATCCTTCATCTTCACCAGTATAATCTGTTACCATATTTCATGACCTTTAGAATATTAATAATCATTATGATAATCATCTGTTATGTAAATAATGCTGCATCTTCCTATGATCAGGCTTTCCATATAATTTATACTTGAACACTATGACTTTATTATGTCTGTGGACTTTTTATTTTGACAAACTAATGTGTAATTTTTTCTAGTTTTGTGCTTGAATGTTATGACTTTATTATGTCTGTCTAGTTTTTCATTCTGTTAAGCATATGTATATGGAGCTTTTCTCCCCAGGCCTCTGCTGAAATTGGGTACCTCATGACCCAGTTGGACTTTCCTGGTAAACAAATGCCAAGTAATAAATAAATAAATAAATATCAAATCTCAGAATTCCAAGACAAGGTAAACAAGTTGGTGTCAAAAATGACTTTCCAAGGGACAACTCTAAGTGTGGGGGGGGGGGGGGTCACCTGTCCTTTACCTAATATACTATACATCCCTTTAGTTACTCTCTGTACAACCTAGTTGCTGCAGCCAGCCCAGAAGTCTAAGGATACCACCCCCTTCCCCATTTTTGAACATTTAGCCTCATAATTGCAATTCTCAGAGTTCATTTCCCATGTTCATATTCATTTAAGACTTTCATAATTTCAAAGCAAGAAATGTGGGTATATGTTTTCATCCTTCAGATGAGCTGTTAAACTGAGATCCCATCTGCTTGAGTTCGTGGTAGCTCCAGTGGATGTAAATGATCCCATGGCACCTATCGAAAGGTAGAAGAGATTCCCCCGATGCTCTGGCCAAAGCGTTTTAGTAGTATAAATACCACCTTGGGTCTCCCCTGAAAAGAGGCCACTAGCCCAATGAGACTAACCTGGTCAACTAAGGATAAATAAATAAATAAATGTTAGTATGGCTGTTTTGATTAAAAGTAGTTTAACAGAAGATTTTTGCAGCACATTTACTGCTTTCCATATTTTAATGTATGCATACATTATATAAGTTGGGACTCGTGTATAAGTAATGCATAGCACAGCATTAGCCTTTTGTAGGGTGTGGAGGTTTAATGACCATGCATAATCATGTCTTCTTAACTGTGAGTCTCCTTGGTTGGTTGGTTGGTTGGTTTGGCATAATGGTTAAGATTTTCCACCTCTTAGACACACGGTACAGGGTTTGATTTGGACCTTGGCTTACTGGGAGGGCATAAAATGGGCCTTCAGTGCAGTTAGCTTATGAAACTATATTCTTTTTCCCTCCAAGCCTCCACTTGAGAGTATAGACATTTGTGCACTTACCGAGACATGGTTTAAAGCAGCAGAGAGTACCCCAGCAGTGCAAGATTTCAGTGCCTTCCACATTTTTACACCAGTAGCTGCACAGAAAAGGGCTAAGGGACAGGGTGTCTCGATATACATCAATAACAAGCATACCACTAGTGTGGTTAAACAGGATGCCACACTGGAGTTCCCCCACATGCAGATCACCATAAACAAAATCCCGTACTGTATACTAGCCAGCAGTAGGTCACTCTCCACATCCAAAGAAGCTCACAATGAATACTTGGACCTACTGGAGACAATTACCATCTGACCTAACACCCTACTCATGGGAGACTTTAATTACCCTTTTATAGAATGGGAATTCTACACAGCCTCAAATTTACAGGAGCAGAGATTCTTGGACTTCGTAAATACATGCATTCTCGACCAGATAGTGAATACACCCACTAGAGGCTCTAATATCCTAAACCTCATGCATGCAAAAGTGGGAGAATACTGCCCTTCCCCACATCTCATCCTCCCTGGTAAGGCCCAACCATAAAGCTGTCTCCTTCAAAATCAACTCCGTAATCCCATTAAAACCAGTAACAGTAGGAACTATTTATTCCAAGGGAAACTACCTTTTATTAAGTAATCAACAAAGAAGTTGTCCCGTAACTGCCAAAGGTGGTTTCAAAAAAAGTGAAAAATTCTGTATGAAAGCTGAAACATACCACCACAGAATACAAATGTTTCACCGTGGAATAAAAATATTAAAACTGGAGACTTTAATAGTTTAACTTTGTATAGAACCTTAAAAATTTTAAGAAACGAAGCCCTTTACTTTAAACACGATAAGCGCTTTCGGCTAAAAGCCTTCCTAAGATTGTAAATATTCTGGCTTCATTAGGCTAGCATAAACGAACAAACTTCATATTTCTGTGTTTGAGCCAACTCTTTTTATTCCATGGTGAAACATTTGTATTCTGTGGTGGTGTGTTTCAGCTTTCTTACAGAATTTTATTACGTAATGTATTGTCAAAATTCAGTGCCCCTCCAAACCTAGAGAACACAGACGCCTATGCTGAATTGCTGTCAGAAACAAAAGTGAAAAAAAATTTTCAAAAATCAGGAAGGGTAATTCATATAACGCTAGAAACTCTGTCATCAAAGTAAAGATGCAAATAAGAGGGCTAATTAGGTTAAGCAACGCCAACTTTGAGGTTAAGATAGCCTTCCAGGTGAAATATAACTATAAGGCCTTCTACTGCTATATCATAAATCTCAAGGGCAGCACACAGCATGTGCTGAACTGGTGGTTGATTGTGCCACATTCACTGAGCCTGGTGATACAGCAAACTTGTTAATGGACAAATTTAGTCCCAACTTTACCCCCCCCACACACACACACACACACACACACACACACACACACACACACACACACACACACACACACACACACACACAAAACCATCCCCTTAAAAATACCCTCAAACATAACCCTTCCAGCTATAACTAGGGAGCATGTACTGGCTGCACTCACTATAGCCAAGAACATGGCCTCAATAGGCCCCCGTAACACCCCAAGATACCTCCTGAATAATCTAAACTATGATTTATCAGGACCCCCAGAGTCATTATTTAACTATAGTCTAAAACAGACTTTCTGCTACATGAATGGAGGACTGCAACAGTCATCCCATTTCACAAAGGAGACCCATTAGTCTGACTAGTCTTATTTGCAAAGTTATGGAAAGAATTATTATGGAACTTATCAATAAGGACATATGAGACCTCCAGACACTGGCTCCATCCCAGTCTGGGTTTGTCAAAGGAAGGTCATGCCTAATGAATCTGATGGACTTCTTTGAAAATGTCACTAAGGCAATGGTTGAGGGAAAAACAGTTCATACTGCCTTCCTAGATCTCTATAAGGCATTTGATAGAATACCCCACTCGGACATTGTCAACAAACTTATAGAACTAGGTATAAACCCCCTTATAACATACTGGATAGCTAGCTGGCTCAATTATAGGATCCAGGAGGTTAGAATCTGAGGTTACCTACACAAAGAGAATGGTCACCAGTGGAGTCCTCAAGGGCTGTTTGCTGAGACCACTTCTCTCTGGCATCTACTTCCTGGATGTCAAAACCAGTGTTGAAGGCTGTTGGCTAACCAAGTTTGCATATGATGGCAAACTGGGAGCAGACATTGAATCCCCCAAGATGTGAACACTCTTCAGGAAGGATCTGATGTACACAAATTCTTGGTGCCAAACCCATGGCTTAAAACTTAATACCATCCTGGGTAGCTACATCATCAATAAAACACCCTTAAAAGTTGATTCACTAGTCAGGGATCTGGGAACTCATATAGACAGTAACATGGCCTTTGACTAGCATGTGTCCAATGTAGTAAGAAAATCCTTCTATGTTGCTCAACTTATAAGCAAGGGCATGGCATCTAGGTCCAGAGAGGTCATCATACCACTGTTCACGGCCCTTATTAGACCCACCATAGAGTATAAAGCCCCCATCGGTATGCACCTGACCAGACGAATGCAGCAACTGGAACATCCACACAGATTCCTTACAAAAAGAATACAGGAACTAAAAACAATGTCCTGTGTTGATTGCCTCAAAGCCATGTCTCTTTATTCGGTATCATACAGACTTCTAAGAGGTGATCTTTGCCTGGCATACATTGTATCCCTGGACCCTGTTTTGATGAACCTTTTGCACTTCTGCAAAACAGACCCCATCAGAACTACTAGATTAAAACATATATTTTGCTTGCGACATAAATAGGACATGTTGGCGAGACAGATATGTTTCTCAGGGAATTCCCATTCTTTGGAACAGGCATGTGAAGCAGAGTTCTCCCCTATTCCTTTTTAATTGTAACTTGGAACAATGGATGGGTAATCAGAAATTCACCCCTGGTCTGGCTTTTATGTCTCTGATTGACAGAGACAGTCAGTAAATCACCACCTATATAAATAAATTCTATGTGTTATATTTGGGTTGCACGGCTAGGCTTATAAGGGCCTTAGTGGTTGTTAGCCTAGTATACACCTATGAACCTGTGAACAGAGAACTCCACATTATTACGTTCAGGACTTCTGTGTGTATCCCAGCCCTAATCTTCAGTAGCATAAATGGTTATTACCCATGTATTTATTCAGTTTCTTGTAAGTATTCTGTGTGTTTGTATTCTTGTTTTTCATTGTTAACGTACCTTTTGTCAAACGTTGCTTTGTCCAGCAAATGCTAGGAGTGGTCAAGATTGTAGACTGGTCAGATAGCTGAAAGTGTTGTAAAACACTGAAAAAACATTCCACAAAGGATAGAACCAAAAAATGGTGTAAAAATAAGCACTTTCTTTCTTTATTAAATAGAACTTCTTCAGATCTGAAGAAGTTCTCTTTAATAAAGAATGGATGTGCCTATTTCTGCACCATTTTTTTTTGGGTCCATCCTTTGTGGATATTGTTGTTCAGTGTTTTTACTTGGTTTACTTCGTTTGTTAGTGGTGATTTGTGTATAGCTGTAAGTCTGATATCTTGAAGTGCCATTTCTTTGAAATTGAGGATTGGGACGGGGTTAGAGTGTGTATGTGTATGTTCGGGCATAAGGTTTAGGTAAGGGTATAGATGTATATTTGAAAGTGTGTCTGTGCGTATGTATGTGTTTTAGGGTTAGGGCTAGGGTGCATTGGTGTGTGTTTTTGTGTATGAGTGTGTCTTGTATAGTAGCAGTGTTATGGGAAGTTTTTTTAAAGTACAGTGTATGGTTAAGGTTGGGGCAGGGTAAGAGTTAGCACACATTACTGAGGTATTGTGTTTGTTGTAAGACTAAACAGATTTCTTGTACTTTTATAACTTATTCTTACATTTTTTCTTTGTCCTGTTATCTTATTTATATCTTGGTGATAAGATTGCATTGCCATATTTTAAAGCATGGTTTAACTATTGATTGCTGTAACATAATAGTACTTCCCTCTTTGTAGATGTTTTATTATGCCTTTAATTTTATGAATAGCTTTAAACTTTTAGTTTCACAAATGAAATACAGTTCTCAGTTTTTTCTTATTTATTGTAAAATGTGCCAGTGCTGCCTGCTGACCTTGTTGTCTATCAGCTTATTTGTTCCCCTTGCCAGGCAAGAGACGACTGAGAGGAATTATCTGTACGATGGCCATTAGAAGTGGTTTGAAGCTTTTTCTAAAATTGTCTCCTGTCATAACTACTTGCACCTGGAATGGTGAATGGGAGGAGCTTGCAATGGGCTATCCTTGGAGAGCATCGCCTCACTTTACAAGGGGTATTTTCGTTCCTCAAAGCATACATGCCCCTCCTCGTACAGCAAAAGAAGTAGTCTTGCTTGTCTTCTCCAAGGAGAGTATGCTACCCTGTGTACCTCCAAGTAAACACAAACCACTTCTTTCCCTAGGATAGATGAGCAGGCCACATCCTTTCAGTTCTCCCTCTCCCTGCCTGGTATCATCTTTATTAGGTGACTTGTTAGGGCCCCATGATGGGTAAAACTGTACATTATCTATCATATTGTCAGTGATATTCTTATCATAGTCTTTCCTTTAGAAGAATGCCTGAATTCTGTTATTACAACCTTGATAACCTGTTAATTCTTTCCTGTGCATTAACAAAGGGGCGAACAAATGGCATTATATCTTCCAGTACCAGGGTAACTACCTGTCGCTGGCCTAGGCTTTGTAGGAACTGCAGGAAAACTTTAATTTCACTCTCTGCTGTCTCTAGAAGTTGCAGTTCCCATTAAGTCTCCGAAATCTCCTAAAGTCTAGCCTGACCCTTATTATGCCCAAGGTATTTCTGTGGGCATTCCTGGACACATACTCAGCCAGAGCCTTACTTCCTCCTGAATATCCCCAGGGAACGTCTTCATCTAGTAGTCACAGAGGATACACATAACAGCAGTTCCCATTAAGTCTTCGAAATCTCCTAAAATCTAACTTGACGCTTATTATGTCCAAGGTATTTCTGTGGGCATTCCTGGACACATGCACAGCCAGAGCCTTACTGCCTCCTGCCTATCCCCAGAGAATGTCTTCATCTAGTAGCCACAGAGGATGCACATAACAGCAAGGGAATTTCTCAGGGTTCTAGGCTTCACAACTTTCTTTAATCTAATGGTTCCCCTTGCACATTTCCCCTTGCAAGAGTGCATATGTGCAGAATACAGTGGTACCTAAAAAAAAATGAGAGCGCTACACTCCCCCTGTAGTCCACAGAGAATTTGCATTTTAACAGCACAAGTCAAAACAAATGTGGGGATGACTCTCCAGCTTACCCACACAAATTGGGCCTAACTAAAGGTCAAACAAAGCCCAAGGAGTACACACAGATACCCACAAGGTGCAAAGTCTATTGTAATCCCAGACATAGGCAGCAGCATATTGGTATCAAAGAAATGCTGGCTCTGATCTTGGCTCTCACAGACTTCCATTTGGCCTGGAAACGAGAAACCTTGCATTTAGTCATGGACAATGCAACCACTGTGGGATATGTAAATAAACACAGGGGCCCTTCCAGCCTGAGACTTGACTGTCAATTACAGAACTTGACTGTCAATTACAGATGGTTCTTAGGGAATAATGTATCCTTTCAGACCTCAACCAGTATGGTAGACGACTCTCATCAGGTCACTGACTAGCAAAGATGAATGGTATCTGGACAGGTCTATATTCAGAAATCTGACAGCGACTTGTAGAGTACCAGTAATAGATATTTTCATATTCCTGTTACGTATATCCTCCTGTCTTTCTTTAGTGGAACTGCATGCCTTCAAGAATGTTACCCTTGGTCTTCCCCTTCCTTTCTTATTTCTCCTTGCCCGAGACAGGTATTAAACCACATTCAGCTCTGAGCTAGTATTTGAGCATGGCCAACATTGACTCAGTGCACTCAACTGTCTCATTAGCATGTTTTTATTGTGCTATAAAAGTGTCCCTGCAAGCAAATAGATATGTATGCAACAATGCAGTCTATAGTTTGAACACCAGTCCTTGGCTATATTTTTATGTAATTTATAAATATTATGGCAACCTAAAATAAAGAACTTTGTCCACTGTAATAGCACTGTTTTCTTAGACCACAGCAATCCTGTTGGTATTTTCTTTTTTTAGCAATCCACTATCTCCCTTCCTTAAGTTTATACCTGATGTTGTCAGTCTTCACGTCATCATTGACTGTGGGTCTGAGCCTCGGAACGGACTCGGACATTTATTTCAGCTTGCACCATCCAAAACTCTTAAGCTTGGCTCTACCCATGATGCTCCTCTGTAAATTACCTTAGATTTTGTTTGCTGCTTCATTGTGTCAGATGTGTCTGACCTATCTCTCGAGCTTTGGCTGTTAATTACTGTAAGTCTTTTCTATATTTTTCTGATTTTTCACTATATTTTTCCATAGTTCTTCTCTATTTCTACCCACCCCTATCTTAACCTTTTAGTGTGTGTGTGAGTGTCTTCCCTCCTTTCTTCCTTTCTACCATAAGGTAGCCTTTACCGTACCATTGTTGGTACTTTTTTCTTCCTTTCCTTACCATTACAGTATTTCTTATAACCATTGCTGGTATATTTCTTCCTTTTTCTGTCTATAGATTTTAAAAAAAAAACAGAGACAAGGAGACCCTTTTTTTGAGCTCTCCCCATGTGTGTGTGTTTCTTCTGTGCCTTTTTCTGTAGCATGGCTGATAAGACATCTAAGGGCACCTCTGGCTCCAAGATGTGCCAAAAGTGCAAAAAAAGATGCCCAATTCTGATGGGCATGTATTTTGTGTTTATTACCTTGGCACGGTCCACCTCCAGGAGGACTGTGCAATTTGTCAAAGTTTCTTCCCAGGACTTTAACTGAGCAGAGAAACAAATTAATCTTAAAGGGACTTTTAAAAGGTGATTTTGAAGAGGCCATATCTGGTCTGAGAACTGAAGCCAGCTCGTCATCCTCTTCTTCATCCTCTTACAAGCCAAAAAAGTGACCATATTCAGTTCCAAGAAGTTCCTTGTAACTGCCTTCAAAATTAACTAAACAACCTATAGTGTCAACAGCTTCCACAGCACCGATAGGCACAGATGATTCCACTACTACTCAAATTTCGGAACAGGCATCTAGAGCTTCGGTACCAGTCATTTTATCTGTACCAAAGCAGTCTACTAGTACATCTTTCCCAGGGACCACATATTCACCCTCAGTGGATCCTTTTGCTGGCCACCCAGTGCCTTCTTGGAACTGAGACCACACAGGTCTCCCTCTGTTTTGTCTATTCAGTCCACTAAGAGTCTTTCAGAACCAGCCATTATGACACTGGTTGACCGGCTGCTGACAGTGAGGGGATTACATCCACCTTTGGTTTCCAGCCAACTTGGCTTTGGAACTGATCCTTCACCAACACTGTCTCAGATTCCTCCTCCACCTCTTACTGATCTTTTGGAGCCCCTGGCACCAATCTTCCCGGCTCCGACTGTCTTGATACCAGCTAGAATTTCTTCTTTGGAACTAAGGATCGCCTTGAGCTCTTCCAGTTTGTTGGAACCGGAGACCTCGCGGGGTCGGGGCTTCATTGCTGGTTCTGAGGGGCAGGGTTCAGCGTTAATTCTTTTGAAGTCATGCATACCCCTCATGCCTCATCATTCATAAGCTCGACCCAGGCTTCTACTTCGGAGGTGGCTACCTTGGTGCAGGGTGGGACCATGGTTCCGAAGGTGTCTATTTCAGTTCCAGGCTTCTATCCCTCTATGTGGGGGCAGCCTTTCAGATCATGGAGAAGGCTTTGTCCATTGTGGACTCACAGTCCTTGCCACCCCTGTTGGACCAAGTCTCATCTCTAGCCCCTCGACTGGAGATTCCTCTAGACTCATCACTGGAACAGGGGACACAAAAGCCTCAGGAGCGACCCACTTTGGTGGTTTCCTCTTCGGATACTTCCCTGGACCATCCCACCAAGGACGTACCTGTGAAGAAAAAGTGCAAGAGGAAGTACTTGGACTCCCCTGAAGTGTCTTTCACAGAGGACACTGATTTTGATGAAGGGGAAGATTCTCTAAGTCACCTTCTGATGAGGTTTCCTTTGGGGACATCCTAGAAATCCTGAAACAGAGGAGTAGCTGGACTTCATTTCAGCCTTCCTCAGAGGAATTGGTTTACCTGGAGGCTTTTTGTGCCTAGTCCCCTACCTGTTGGATCTCTGTGCCCACTGATGAGCTTATTAAGCTTATCACTGAGTGGGCCTGGAGGATTCCAGACTCCATCATACCGATTCCCAAGAGACCTGACCAAATTCTGTCTGCCCCTAAGGACGAACAACATTGGGCTAAGGGTACCCAGTTGATGCCATGGTGATAGCGGCAGCCATGAAAAAGGAACTTGCAGAAGAAAGTCCTACTATCCAGCCTCCTAAGAAGGAGTCTAGGACTATGGATAGGTTTGTTAAGTGTGTTTATGTTTCATTGACTGCTCTCAGGTCTATGAATTACATGGCACACTTCATCAGGTTGCAGAGAGATCTGATTAAAGAACTTTCAGACACTCTTGCAAGAACAGTAGCTGAAGGGATTCGAGACAAAGTTACGTCTCAGCTCTCCACCCTTGAATCAATTTCCACCTCATCCATGAGGCTTATTGTTCACCCAGCTGAAGGGACAACAAGAACAGCGGATTCAGGTGTAGTCATCAGGAGACATGCCTGGATGTACTTGTGTTACTTTGCGGAGCCATTTAAATCTTCGTTCGTCAACTCTCTGTTTGACGGAACATCCTTGTTTGGACTCAAGGTGAAAGACACACTAGCCAGATGTGAGAAAGATGAGAAGACTATGCCGTGGGTGTAAGCTTCTCCACTCCTAAATGGCCCTACTCTAGGAACCAGAGGAGTGGGAGGCTATGGTTCAAGTTGCATGGGTCTTTCCAGGACTTGCATGGCAAAGACTTCTCCCAGGGCAGAGGGGGAAGGTAACAATGGAAGACGCTGTTCTAGAGGCAAAGGTAGCCTGCAGAACCAGGGGACCAGAAATTCGTTCTCTGGTAACTCCTACCAGCACTTCTGAATGGAGGCCCGATTGCCTTCCTCTGGAGGCAGTCGAGCGATGATTATCCATGCACCAATCTGCCTTGGACAAATGGGTGCAGGGGATCATTTCCTGAGGTTATGCCATTCCCCTTTCAACCAATCCAAAAACTCAAAAAAGACTCCCAGACATTTTACCCAGTCACAGGGGCACCACTCATAGAGATTCAAAAACTGCTCGACAAAAGAGTCATCCAAGAAGTCCCCCCCAGAGCAGAAAGTGTCCCAGAAAAAACAGGGGACTGGAGACCCATTTTGGATCTCAGCCAGTTCAATGTCATTTCAACAAACCAACTTCCGGATGGTCTCAGTACAGTCAGTACTTCCGTTCTTGGAAAAATATAATTGGATGTGTTCTACAGATCTTCAGGATGCATGTTACCACATAAAAATGGAGAAATACTCCAGAATATTCCTGCGCTTCCAGCTGGGAGCAGTCACTATCAGTTCAGAGCACTGCCCTTTGGTCTCACCACATCCCCCAGCATATTTACCAAATGCATGGCAGTGGTAGCAGTTCATCTCAGACTGCTGGATTTCGAGTTTTTCCATATCTCGATGACTGGCTCCTTACCGCTACCATCAGGTGTCAACTCGTAAGGGCAAGAGATTACACCCTTCATCTTTGCACTACCTTAGGTATCACAGTAAATTACGAAAGTCACATCTAGAATCCACAAAACAGCTGGAATTTATTGGAGCCCTGTTAAACATTGTCACGGGAATAGCATCACTCCCATTAGAAAGTCTCCTAAAGATCAGCTCAAAAGTAAACCATAGTATTCAGAACAGAAGTGTTCCAGCGAGGATCATCCTGCAGGCGCTAGGGTTGATGGCACCTTCTATTACCTTAGTTCCCATGGCCAGATGTCACGTGCCGATGCTTCAGTGGCTTCTGGCCTCCCAATGGTCATTACTGATTCAGCTGATGTCCCATCACATCTTGATCATCAATCTTTGTAAACAAGATCTGCCTTGGTGGCTCCATTCCAATGAGATCCTTTTGGGACGCCCATTCCTTCTTCCACAGCCCCAAGCCATAGTGACCACGGATGCTTCCCAGATGGGGGGGGGGCATTATCTGAGAAGGACAGTCCAAGGTACTTGTCCCCAAATGGAGGCCAATTTACACATCAGTGTTCTAGAGATGAGGGCTTTGCTCTTAGCATTGAATTAATTTCAGATTGCTGTCCCCTTGGGAACAGTGGCAATTTAGACGGACAACATGTCGGTAGTCTAGTATATCAACAAACAAGGGGGAGCCAAATCTTATCCACTTTGTTGAGAAGCCGTCAGAGTTTGGCAGTGGGTGATTTCTTCCAACCCCTTTCTAACAGCAATGCAGGTTCCAGGGAGCTCCAACGTGATAGTGGACAGATTGAGCAGAACTATCCTGATGCCTCAAAAGTGGTCTCTCAATCCTACAGTGTCAGAAAAGATTTTCCAGCACTGGAGCCAACCTCACTGTGACCTGTTTGTGTGCCCCCTGAACAACAAGTGCAGCAGTTACTTTGCCCTAATCCCCCCTCCAGAGGAGTCAACCAGAGATGCTGTTCTCCACAATTGGCCCCCAGGTCTTCTGTATGCCTTTCCTCCGACTCCTCTGATATGTCAGGTTCTAAAGAAAGCCAAGAGGTCAAAGAACACAATAATCCTTATTGCCCTATTCTGGCCTCGACATGTGTGTTTTCCCTTCATTTGGCCTCACCTACTTCAGAAACTGTGGATTCTGGACCCAGCTTCAGATCTGCTATCTCACCCAGAAGGAATGGTCCATCTGAATCTCCAGCAGCTCAAGCTCACTGCATGACTTCTCCAATTCCCATGATTGCCAGGCTTTCTTCCTTTTCATTACCCGTCTGACAAATCATTCTAGCTCATCACAAGCATTCAGCAAGAAGGCTGTACCATAGTAAATGGAAAAAAATTGCTAGATGGGTGCTTGACAATAATATTGACCCTTACGCAGTTTCTGTGGATAAAGTTTTATAATTTCTGACTTTACTTTTATCAGTCTTGGCTCTTCATCTTCCACCATTCAGGTACATCTAGCTGCAATGTCTAACTTCCATATTAGTTTTGATGGTTCTTCACATATGTCTCATAAACTGTGTAAGGCCTTTTTGAAAGGAACCCTTATGCTAAGGCCACCCTTTAAAGAACCCAGAGCTCCATGGAATTTACCCTTGGTTCTACAGTGTCTCACCTTGTCCCCTTTTAAACCTTCAGCTACTTAGGGCTTAAAGTTTTTGACCTGGAAAACTATGTTTCTGCTAGCTATCACTTTGGCCAGAAGGGTATCAGAAATTCAAGCTTTGTCCTGCAAGCCCCCCTATTTAATATTTCACAAGGATGGAGTTTCTTTCAGAACTAATCCTTCGTTTTTGCCGAAGATTGTTTCACAATCTAATATCAATCAAACTTTACACCTACCAGTCTTTTTCCCTAATTTCTCTAATAAGGGAGAGTAAATTATTATTAAGGCGGCCACGGTGGTGCAGCGGTTAGCATTGCCGCCTCACAGCAAGAGGTTTTCCAGTTCTATTCTCGGCTGGGGTGCCTTCTGTGCGGAGTCTGCATGTCCTCCCTGTGGTCGCGTGGGTTTCCTCTGGGTGCTCCGGTTTCCTCCCACATCCCAAAGACATGCAGTATGTGGATTGGACACTCTAAATTGGCCCTAGGTGTGAGTGTGTGCGTCTGTGTGCCTTCTGTGGAAGGTTGGGCGCCGGGCTTGCAACTCGACACCGTAAAACTCCACTGCTGATCTTGAGCGGACAGATGATCCACTGTGGCGACCCCTAACCGGGAAAAGCCGAAAGAAGAAGAAGACTGTCTGCAATTATTAGACATCCACAGACAGTTACGTTTTTACCTTCACAGAACAAAAGATATCAGAAAATCTGACCAATTGTCTGTTGCCTTTTCCTCACTTTCTTTGGGTGACCCAATTTCCAAGGTTACTTTAGCTAAATGGCTTAGGGATTGCATCACATTTATTTATAATTCAAAGGGACTTCAACTACCAAGTCCTGTGAAAGCTCATTTCAATGACAGCTGTAGCAGCTTTTGCAATCTTTCATGCCCGAGCTTCTTTAGATGACATTTGTGGAGCAGCTACATGGGCATCCCCTCATACCTTTATCACTCATTACAATCGGGACCAGGTCTCTAGGGTACGTGCATCATTCGGTTTGATGGTGCTCGGGATTATTCTTCCATGAGACCTCCCAAGGGACTCTGCCCCACAGTCAAAGATGACATGAAGATTGACAACATCAGATAAAGAAGTTATTATGTCTTACCATAATGTACCATCTCTGTTGTCAATCTTCACTAATCCTTGACACCCCCCCCCTTCCCCTAAATAAGACTTAGTGGACTGAATATTCCTAAAGACTGGCTCCATAAAAGGGACTCAGATTTGGTCTCTTATTTGTTGTTTTTGTCTGTCACTGTTATAGGCAAATTCGATCTGAGGTAATTTACAGAGGAGCATCATGGGTAGAGCCTAGCTCGAGAGTTTTGGAAATTGTGAGCTGAAATAAATGGCCGAGTTAATTCCGAGGCTTGGAACTGAGCCCACAGTCAAGGATTAGTGAAGATCGACAACACCGCTGGAATGTTATGGTAAGACATAACTTCTTTTTCTCTACTTTTGTAACCACTTTTAGTTCTGAGCCAGTATTTCTCCAAAGCTGCACTCCTGCATTCTTGCTTACTTTTTCTCATTCATTTGCTGATTGGTGGGTGTTGGGGTACCCTTTGGACTTTGCATTTCAAAGTCCATAGAAACCTCCTTACATTACACAGTTGTTCAAATAGTCAAGTGTGATTTTTTTACTATTATCACCATTAGTCAGGTCAAGGTGATATTGGACTATAAGTTCTAAGTGTGTCTTAGAGGAACAAAATCCAAGTCTTTCATCTGCTAGCACATAGGCCTTTTATATTGCATTGTTCCTTTTACTTATCTCTTTCTCTCAACAGATTTGTGGCTGTTTTAAGTGGATGCCCTAATATTTCCAGTTATTCAATGCCATGTCAGTAGCATTTACATTTTTATGGATGTGTAGCAGTCATAGTTGGTAGTGTTGTGTTATGTAACTCTGTTTTTAGTATAATAAACAATCTGAAGTTGTTGTTTTCATTTGATCTTCAACCTATGGGACTCAGATCTGACTAGGCTATATACACTAGCATTGGAGCCAAAATCCAAGCTCCTTCCCTACCCATAATGCCCCGCTCTCCCTCCTTCTCTCAGATCTCATTTGCCACTTGTTTGAATAGCACAGGACCACATTTCTGAGCTTCTCCAGGGCTTTTTCAGAGAGTTGTTTTCAGCAAAGTAGGTGTTTTTTTCTTGGTATACTCTATCCGTGTCCTACCCTTCCTTTCTACTTCGCATTGGTACACTTTTCGTGTCTTTAAAAAAAAAATTCTGTTTTTCCTCTTATTTCCCCTCTCCCTCTCTCTCTCTTCTTTGAGTGAGTGTGTGTGTGTGTGTGTGTGTGTGTGTGTGTGTGTGTGTGTGTGTGTGTGTGTGTGTGTGTGTGTGTGCAGTGTGCTTTTACCCTATGGCTGACATTCCTAAGCCAGCTGGGTTTAAAAAGTGTACGGAGTGTGGGCATAAGATCCCTCCATGTGATGCCCACATGGTGTGCTTGGGGGTAGCCCACTTGGATTCCTCCTGTTTAGTATGCGCAGGTTTTAATAAATGTGCTCTTATCAAGAGGAGGAGCAGGAGGATCAAGTTGATTTTAAAAGACCTTTTGCCTTCAACATCTGAGTCTTCTCTACATTCCTCCTTTGCTTTTGGGGCTCAAACCTCCACTAAGAAGCCTGGGGAAGGAGACTGGGCTAGACATAAAGAGCGGGAGTGGCATAGGAAGTGGTCTCCTGACTGGGCTTCCTCGGCCAAGCTCCCCACTAAGTCTCGGCCCATAGTTGTTCACTGTTCTCCATGGCTCCAATCACCCCATTTCTCCCCTGAGCCGGAAAGTTCCCATGCCAAGTCTCCTATCCCTGCCTCTCCTTGGCACGATTCCAGGCTGGAGTTTGTGGCGTCCTCTGTCCGGTCTGAGCCTGTCGGAAGCGGAGGTGGACAGGATGATAATAAAGTTTCTCCAAGCTCAGATACAGCTTGGGGTTTTTCCTGCTCATTCCCCCTCTGGAGCCGTGAGCACAGGGCCTGGATTTTTCACAATCTCTCCTTTTCCGATGTGAACTTCGGCTGCAGGGTTCTTGGGCCCGAGGTTTCCCGGTGTTGGTGTTGAAGGTCTCGTGTTCCACGACACCGACGCTAACCTTGAGCAGTTCAGCTCCGATGTCGTCAGACCTTACCAACTCTTGGAGCTGTAGCTTCGGCATCGGCTGCAAAGTTTTCAGAGCTGTCTCTTCCCCTTGGGGCTTCAGCGCTGGGAAGCTTAGCTCTGACTCCCCATTCGGTGCTGGGGGTGACACTCCAGGAGGCCCTGACTCTGGTGACTTCTACTCCAGCGGCTTCTGGGTTCCACTTATCTTCCACTCAGCTCCCTCAAGGACTTTAACATTTCCCTCCTCAGAGCCCACCCTTGCTCCTTCTGTTTCTGGGCCAGAGTCATCCAGTCTGCCTCCTCAGGGACAGCTGTTGCCAGACTTCCTCAGGATGTTCCTTTTCAGGAACCCCTTGAAGCTTCCCAGTCTTGTCTGGAGTATTCCCCGAGGAGGCACCTCGAAAGCATAAGTGCAAGAGGAGGCACTTAGATTCCCCCCTGGAACCTCTCACGGAAGATACAGACTTGGATGAGGAGAGGTCCCCTACATCATCCCCTGACAATGTCTAATTCTGAGACATCTTGAAGATCCTGCGTCAGAGAGTTGGATGGTCTTCCCATAAACCAAACCCTGACTGGTTCGTATTCCTGGAGGGCCCTCTGCATCTTGTGTGCCCCCACCTGCAGAGTGACTGGAAGACCTTGTCTGCCATCGGGATCCACTTCTCTACCCTATAATGGACCTACTGTAGGAACTAGCATGGGGGTAAGAAGTTGTGGTTCCAAAAGTCTCAGAGCTCTTTCCTGGAAGTTCAGAGGGAACCTTCCCCCAGGGGCAGGGGAGGAAATGACAGATGCCTTCCACGTGGCAGAAGGGTTCCGAGGAACCAAAGGTCTCGAGATTTGTTCTCTGACAGGCCCTTTCAGCAATCCTGAGGGATTACCCGACTGCTCTACTCTGGAGGCAATCAGGGGTCACCTCTCTCTGCACCCAGCAGCCTGGGAGTCCATCACAAATTATGGTTGGGTGCTTCAAATTATATTCAGAGTTTATTCCATCCCATTTCTTTACCCCCCCTCCTAAGAAAAACCTCCTGGATGTTCCACCTGGTCAGTGGGAGGCGTCAGCCTTAGAGATCGCTAGGCTGCTCAAAAAATGAGTCATCCAGTCCATCCTCCCAGACCAGTCCGGATCAGGCATTTATTCCAGATTATTTTTGTTGTCAGAGAAAACGGGGGCTTCAGACCCATTCTGGATCTCACTGCCCTGAACCTTTTTGTTGCCAAAATGAAGTTTTGGGTGATCATATTACATTCCATTCTGCCGTTTATGCAGAACAACGACTGGATGTGCTCCATAGACCTTCAGGACGTGTACTACCACATAAAAATGAACAGGTGCTCCAGAAGGTTTCTTCACTTCCAGCTGGGAGCCAATCACTTCCAATTCCCTTTGGACTCACTACAGCCCCTCAGGTGTTTACAAAAGTGATGGCGATAGTGGCAACTCACTTGATACTGCAGGGATTCCATGTGTTTCCTTACCTGGACGATTGGCTCCTCTCTGCTCCCACTAGGCAGCGGCTTCTTCAGGCCAGGGATTACCTCCTTCTTCTAGCATCTTCCCTGGGCATCTTGATCAATCTGGCCAAATCGAACTTGGAACCTGATCAGGTGTTAGATTTTATAGGTGCCCAGTTGGACACAGTGCAGAGCAGGGTGTTTCTATCTCCATACAGGATACATTCACTTCAGCAACATGTGAGGTTTATATTACAAACTCCCTGCCCCCCAGCAGGGATGATTCTTTTGGTGTTGGGTCCATGGCGGCCGTGATATCTCTACTGCCAACTGTGGACCTACACATGAGGATTCTGCAGTGGACATTAGTGGTGCAGTGGTCCCTACCTGACCTTCATCTTTTATACCCGGTTCGGTTATCTCGGGTTTTTCGGGAGTCTCTTTGGTGGTGGCTCCAGTCCCCGAACCTCCTTCTGGACCGGCCATTTGATCTTCATTTCCCCTCAATCACAGTGACCACAGAGGCCTCCCAACTCAGTTAGGGGGCATTGCATGGGACGGATGGTCCAAGGCACGTGGTTCCCCTTAGAGACCAGTCTGTATATCAATGTCCTGGAGATGAGACCAGTGCTTCTGGCATTGCAAGACTTTCAAACTTTTCTTCCTACCGTGACAGTTGGCATCCAGACGGACAACATGTCTGTTTGGTTTATCAACAAACAGGAGGGGACCAGATCTTATCCCCTATGCCACAAGGCCATGAGATTGTGGGAGTAGGCAATCTCTTCCAGTTGTTTCCTGGTGGCAACGCACATTCCAGGGAAGTGGACAGGCTCAGCAGAACCATTCTAATGCCTTATAAGTGGTCTCTGAATTCTTAAGTGGCGGACATGATCTTTCAGAAATAGGGTCATCCTTGCTGCGATCTTTCTGCCTCTCCTTCCAATGCTAAGTGCAGCGAGTTTTTCACCCTGTCCCTCTTCTAGTTCATGCTTGACCCTCCAGTCTACTTTATGCTTACCCCCCCTTCCTCTGATCCTCAAGTTTCTTCAGGAAGCACAGTGATTGAAGAGCAAAGTCATTCTGATTGTTCCCTTCTGGCCTCACCAAGTTTAGTTCCCCACTCTTTGGTCTCGTCTGGTGTGTCCAGCCTGGACTCTGGATTTGGTTCCGGATCTCTTCTCACACCTGTCAGGGGTTCCACACCAGGACTTAGCCTGAAGCTCACCGCGTGGCTGCTCCAGTTCCTTTGATGGTGAGAAGTCCAGGGCTTTCTTCACCAGTTGAAAAGATTTTGGTTGGGGATTATAAGGCCTCTACTAGCTCCAGTAAATGGAAACATTTTTCCATTTGGGCATCACAGCATAAGTGGGTTCCTTTTACAGCTCCTGTTCCTGTCATTTTTGGATGTTTTAACCCATACCTTCTACAATGAAGCTAGTTTTTCTACGATTAAAGTTCAATTGGCAGCCTTCTCAAATTTCCATGTGGGTGAGAATTTTGCCTCCTGGCTTCTTCTAAACTCTACAAGGCTTTTTTGAAGGGAACTTTCCTCCTTAGGCCACCAGTCAAGGACCCCCATGCCTCCTTGGGATCTTACTTTGTTCTGCAGGCCCTGGTTTCTTCTCCTTTTGAACCAGCTGGCACTGTAGATTTACAGTTTCTTTCTTGGAAGATGGTGTTCTTGGTGGCTATCAATTCTGCCAAGCTGGTCTCTGTATTGCAGGTGTTGTCAATTAAGCCTCTTTATCTTGTCTTCCATAAGGACAGAGTGACTTTTTGTACCAACCCTTCTTTTATGCTGAAGGTGGAGCCTGAAGCTAACACAAACCACGTGATTAATTTGCCAGTTTTCTTTCCAAGTTATCAGAACAAAGGGGAATACAAATTGCATTTGCTTGACATCCATAGACAGTTGCATTTTTCTTTGGCTAGAACCAAAAATTTACAACAGTGTGATCAACTTTTGTATCTTTTTCAAAGCCCCATTTAGGAAAGTCCATTTCTAAGGTCACCCTTGCGCATTGGATTTTCAGTTGCATCTTTTCGGTTTACCACACTAAAGGAATGGCTGTACCTGGCCCTGTCTGGGCACATTCCACCAGGTCAGTGTCTACTTCTGTGGCCTTTGGGTCCAGGGTCCCTATTGATGACATTTGCTCAACTGGCACTTGGTCTTGTTTGCATATTTTTATTTCCCATTACAAATTGGACATTCTGTCCAGAAGCAGGGTTTCCATCAGCTCTGCCGTGCTGCACAATATCGTTTCATGAGGGCCTCCCAAGGTTATTGTAGCTAGGGACTCTATCATATAGGTTGAAGACCAAGTGAAAACAACAACTTCAGATAAAGAAGTTATGTACTTACCATAATGTTCTGTCTGAGTTGTTGCTTTCATTTGTCTTCAACCATCCCTCCCTCCTTTTCCCTGATTTTGGGCTTGTGTTGTGGACTGGACAGATGCAGGCACAAGCTTATCTTCTTCTTGGTCCTGGGTTTGAGTCTGGTGTGTGTACCCCTTCAATGTTTAGGGGTTAAGGTACTCTGCTGTGGGTTGTGTGTGCTGTCCTGCAGCAAACTTGATCTGAGGGGAGGAGAGAGAGCGGGACATTATGGGTAGGGGAGGAGCTCAGATTTTGGCTCCATTGCTGGTATATACGGCTGAATTAGATCTGACCTCGGATCAGAGTCCCATAGGCTGAAGACAAATGAAAAGCAAAAACTTAGATGGAACATTATGGTAAGTACATAATTTCTTTTTTTGGGAACTCCTAACAGAATGAAACTAGTAGACATTTGTCAGCCTTCTGTTAAATTAGTTGTAATTTTGAGCAATTGTGCATTAGGGAAACCTAGTACAGAATGTAGACAAGCCTATATAATATGTGATTAACAAAACAGTTGATATTATTACTGCATTTGAAATTTTAGCCTATTTTAATATGCTACTGGTAACAAGAAAATATCTTTTTATTTTTAGAGGAGGAGAGAAGCTTATGAATCCAACCTAATTAAATGTGGCCTGCAGCTAGAGGCTACAAGATCAGTAAGTCTGCTCCATTTTACTTCAGTTCTTTACTTTTCAGTTTAACTTCTAACTCAGATTGCACAAAGTAAATATCATACAAAAATTACAGTGACTATGAAGAAAGCTTTGTTAAAAATTGCCAATACTGTATTTGTCAATGGTTAAGTCAGCAAATAGGTTCCCTTCTACTAATATCTTGTCTTTTTTGCAGTTTGTAGGCTGACACATTTTCAATCCAAGCGTTTTCTTTAACGCCTTTACTTTTGACCATAATGTAGAAGTTCATGTCCTTTTTGCTAATTGTCAAGGGCTGTTTTGCCTCTTGTCCATGAAAGGTATTATCTCCAAAATGGTTTTGACATATTTTAATGTCATAAAATAACGAAAAGCACAGGAGCAAAACCAAAGCTGTATAAGGCAGTCCTCCTAAGCAAAGTAACAAGCTTCGATGCAGCAAATCCAAAAGAACGGCAAAACGGACTGTAGATAATAAAATCGATTTATTCTTAGAACAAGGTGGCTAGCGCTTTCACCCAAGAGGGCTTCTTCAGACCAAATACATCTTGCTTAAAAAGCACTGGAATATATACACATACTAAGTCAATCACACTGACATCTCATCCTGTCCATTGAAAGCTTATATAACAACTATATATGTAAAATCATTGCCTAATTCAATAATTCATCTTCAAGTGGTCAAATTTAAACAGTATAAAAATAAGTTGTAAAAATGGGTTATAAAAATATATTAATTATAAAGAATATATCAGTTATAAAAATATTATTTCATACAGAATTGTGTCAAAAAATGCCCTTGTGAAAACTCATCATAAACTATACTGAAGTCACACAAAATTCATCATAAAATAAATACTAATATTTATATTATAAAGATAGTCATAATCATCTAATAATAAACTTCCTGTTTTTAACACAAGTCTGATGGATATTTTATCATTTAAGCCCGGTTTTTGATCGACCCTCAACCTAATGATCCACTTTAATTCACATCTCTCAGTAAAGTTCCTGATATCTCCACCTCTCAGACTAGATGTATTAACCTGCAGCACTAAAAATCTAAAACTGTGCTGTTCATTGGTGTGAAGGACATGTTTAGAAAGTGTATTCTTAGTAGATTTAATATGTATATTATAGACATGTTCTCTGATTCTTTCTCTTAGTCATCTGTCCGTCTTACCAACATAAAATGCGATGCATACTGTGCACCTAGCTAAATATACAACGTGTTCTCATTGGCAACTTGCTCTAACCTTACATTGGAAACATTTAGATGTAACAGGTTGTATGAAGTTAGTATTACTATCTAAAAAAACACAAAAATGACAGCTATTACATGGCATAGTGCCACCTTGTGAATAATCTCTTGCATTACTGTTAGTGTCCTTGGGATAACATAATAATCTATGTAGATTTATCCTATTCCTATATAAAATTGAGGTATCTCACCTACAACCTCCTTAAGATTAGGGTCCACCGCAAGTACTCCCCAGTTTTTATAGAAAATATCTCTGATATTATTGATGTCCTGTGTGTATTTACATTTGACCACTTGAAGATGAATTATTGAATTAGGCAATGATTTTACATATATAGTTGTTATATAAGCTTTCAATGGACAGGATGAGATGTCAGTGTGATTGACTTAGTATGTGGATATATTCCAGTGCTTTTTAAGCAAGATGTATTTGGTCTGAAGAAGCCCTCTTGGGTGAAAGTGCTAGCCACCTTGTTCTAAGAATAAATCGATTTTATTATCTATATTCCGTTTTGCCGTTCTTTTGGATTTGCTGCATCGAAACTTGTTACTTTGCTTAGGAGGACTGCCTTATACAGCTTTGGTTTGCTCCTGTCCTTTTCGTTATTTTATCACATTTTCTGCGTCAGTTTCAGGAGCATTTGTTCTCTGGTAACATTCATTCTTGTTTTATTTTAATGCCAGTTTTAGTGAATGATACTGGGACATTTAGATAAAAAAAAGTTTCCATAGCTTATGCTCCTATCTTTAAATGTATGGAGCAGCTGTATCTTGACATTTAATGTGAGTTATTTTTTAATGTGAAAGTTTTTTTATGATGTATTTGGTTCTCTTAAAAGTTGTAAACTTCTGTGTTAAACAGAATTCATAATGTGCTTAGGTCTTATGTTGCAGAAATAGAACATATTTATACTTTTGTTAGTTTGGTTTTGCCTACTCTAAATAGAACTGAGAGCTGAAAAACTGTATTACACTCAGTGTTTTGGAACTATATTTGAACTGTATTTGTCAAAATCAGTGAGACGGTCTAATGTAGAATGCACTACTCCTGAACAGAGATGCATATGTTTAACCATTCGAAAATTTCTATAGACATTTCAGGACACACCCAGACAGAGATTGAACATATTGCACCAAATGAAGTTTTTGGTGAAGGAGTAATGATTTGCTAGTTCTATACCCTGAGTTGTACACCAAGAACCATCCAGTGAACCTGAGCATGTGGTTTCTTTGGTGGTGGGCCAAGATTAGGATGTATGGAGGCAGCTGGGATCATGGGTTGGGATACATGCATATTTTTGAAGGATTTGTAGAAGGAATGCATTAGTTATTTAAGTGTAATGTGATGGGATGTGGCATGCAGAGTATGAAGGAAACGTGGGCCAGGTTAATTAATGACTAAAGTCTAATAATGACAACTGATAGACAAAAGAGGATCACATAATTTGGTTCTGTAATATATCTTTTTAGGAAGGACTACGGTTAAATTCTGGAAAATTGTTTGGTAGAGGAAGTGAGGTCAGAATGGCTTTGTACAAGGGTAATGCAGATATAAAAGGCTAGTCAGAGGTAAGCAGAGTTAGGCCTAAATGAAAGTGCAGCCAAGTGTACTAAAAGCTTATCTTCAGTTGTGTTTATAATACCCCGGTGCCTGCAGTCACTGTCTAAAAACAGTATAGAACAGTAGTAGCCTCGGTGCTTATGTTACTTGAGAGTGCTACAAGTTGGTCTCACTTGCTGGAGGAAAGATTGGACAAACTGCTCACCTATAAGAATTTATAAACAGTGCAGGATACAAAAAATATGGTGCTATTCATAAAGTTAGTCTAGTTCCCTGCTCTAAAGCTTGAATTATCTGAAGGAGCAACATGTTTTGGCAAGTATTTAAGAGTTGGGTTGAGACCCTATGGATGACTGAAGTAAGATCTTTAAGACTTTTGCAGTTTGGAAGGTAGCAGCCTGAATAGAGTCCAGAGTGGGAAACAAAGCAGCAGCAAGCTACATGAGTGCAAGTCCATGGATTGGTAGACTTTCTGATGGTTTTAGTGACTGAAAGAACATTGACATGGCATGCCAGTTTAATTACTGTAAGAAGGCATTTTGCTTTGGCTGTCAATCCATGGCTTTTGCAATTGCTTAAGGGAGTAGGATAGTTTGTGGGACCACAGTTCCGTGAACTGTGTATTTCATTGGTAATAAAAGATGCTGGTGTGGAGCAAATCCTCCTACATGGGAGATAATTCTCCTTTGGCAATGAAAGTTGTTTAATGTTTTGGTGAGATGTGTTCTAGGCTCATATGTCGCTCGTCCCCTAACATAGATGACAAGCAGGCAGGGTATTTTGTTTAGATGCTTTAATACATAGAAACACATCAGGATAGATAGCAGCATCGTAAAATATAAACAAACTGATTAACAGACAAACCTCTCATACATACATGCTTGCATCTCAACAGCTTACTACAATATGGCAGTCAGGCTCACATGTGCTCAGTACTTATACACTTGTGCAAGCCCTTGGATGGCTTCTTAAAGGTGCATGCACACACATTGTCATCTTTCTGTGAACTTGATTTTGTTTTCACCAAATCCTGCTTTGATGGGTTATCCCTAATTTCCCTGCAATGCACCTAAAGTTATATGAAAAGGGTAATGGAATAAGATGTCTGAGATGTTTAGTCTGATGGCATGCTGCATCTAACTTCAAAACAGATGCCTTTTATAATACCCTTGCTCGATCCTTTCAGCTGTAACTCCTGGGCTTCCTTGAACCCTTCTTTTGGCATTCAGTTTATCCCTTCTTCAGGCAGTGAATTACAGGGTCTCAAACTCTTTTTCTGAAATATAATCTCCTTTAAGCTTACATGAACTGCTCATTTACTTGCTGTTATCCATGTCAACTCCCCCCATCCTTCCTTTTCTTTTCAACTCTTTTTTCCATCTTTCCCCTGGCAAAGCGACGTATTCATATCATATCCCTCTCCCATTTTTTTTTCTTTTCCTTTCTATATATAAGTGCTAAGTCTGACATGTTTTCATAACTCAGTGTCTCCAGTGCTTTCACTGTTTTAATAATTATCTACTGCATTTTTTACTGGCCTGATTTCTTGTATTCCATGTGTCAGTCGGAACAGAGAATAGTACTATGGATATTACATTTTACCACTGCTTTATGTGAGAATGACTTCAGTGTGTCTGAAATCATTTCCTTGAGCTGTGCATGTCAGCATTCTGCTGATTTTGGATAATGCCATTTAGCATTGCATGATTTAACCTAAAGTTAATTATGCTCTCAAATCCATTTCCTCCATAGTCATTCCTTTGACCACCTTTTCAAACTCTTGTATGCTTCCTGAATGCTCACTACCAAAGTGGAAATCCAGTGTTGCATAGAAACAAGAATGAACTTCCACATTTCAGTTGAGCAGTCTGTAATGGAAATATGTACCCATCATCACATAGTTGTCAAATCTATTTTAAATTATTCCATTGAAGAAATTTCTCTTATTGTAGATTTTTGTGTGCCATAATTTCACTGTTTTCTCACTGTAGCACTTTTTGTCTTTTCTAAATCTGTGGTCTAATTTTCATAGGTTGTTTTGAACCTATAATCTAATTTTATTCTGAAGGTCCTTAATTATTTTCTTACAGTAACATAAAGATGACTTATGATGTGATTTATAACCCAGTATAAGATTTCACTTTGTGATTCTACATTTTAGTTAGGATATACTGAGCCCACTAATTTAGTAAAGGTTTTATTTGTCCAGTTTGTTATGATATATCTGCTTTAGATATGTTAAGTTCTTTATTTCTTTCTGTCTCTTTCTCTCTGTTTGCACAGGACCCATACAGAGCAGCTGGCATGTTCAATGTTAAATATGTTAAAGAGGGAAAATAACACAGAACTCCTTACATTTTATAAACTTGAAGACACATGCATTAATTCTAGAGTCATTTTTCCAAAGCGCATGTCAGTATGTCCTTACAAGGTAAATGATCACCTCCCTAAGTGGTAAATTCCCTGCATTTTTCATTATCTAGCTGTCCATACCCCATTCCAGTCACTAAGATTTTATTTTGAAGGAACCCTGTGTGTGGGGGTGGGGTTGTCCTGGGAAATCTTTTATCTGAGCCTTTAGGCTTTTGAGTTCCTTGCAGACTCTGACCTGCTATTTTCTGTTCTGTAATGATCCCTGTGTCCATGTTGTTATGAAGCTGTTTATTACCATTCTTTTCAGTTTATCAGTTAGTGTGTGATGGTTCACCTTATCCAAAACGTACGTAAAATTATTGCAGATGGATCCCAGCTCATGTCCTTTGACAGCAGTGCATAGTAATTTAGTAGTGATGAACTGACAGGATGCCATCACCATCAAGGTTAGTGTCCCTTTCTTATAGATATACTGAGAGTACTCTATACTGCTCCATCTTTTCAAATCAGCCCACAGAGAAGCCACAAGGCATTGTTCACACATATTTGAAATTGTGTTTAACAGACCAGATGTTCTTCGTGTTTCACTGTTGCAGTCATCACATTTGGGTTATCTGCTTGCAGTAGCCCTCACTCGGCCTGATTAACAAAGTCTTGGGTACTGTGTCGGTTGCTGTTCCTTCTTCCATGACTTCATGTAGTCAGGGGTATAAAACATGCAGCCGACGCCATTACATCAGTCTTTCTTGCCGTGCGGTGCCCGAAGCAGAAGCAGTTCGCAAGTTCCGGTCGGCCGACTCCAGAAATTTTCATTTTCAAGTTTCAGAACCGAAGTCTTCAACTAAAGCTAAGTACCCCTTTGGGGAAACTTTTTCTTGCTCTGTACCGATGTCAGTAAAAGTTAATAATTGCATTTCTTGTGGAAAACAAATACCTCACAAAGATTTTCATTCGTACTGTATTCCTTACCTAGGCCCTGACCACAGCGTACCTTGCTGTCGGTTTTGTGCTTTATTTAATCAACGCACTATCCATCGTCGGTATATTTTTGCCTCCAAATATTTTGGTTCTTGGTTTAATTATGCAGAAATGTCATCGGTAAGCCATCCAACTACCGGAATTCCGAAAAAAAACAAAGATAAATACAGAGACAGGCCGCCTAGGTCCAAAGCTGCTGATGACACTTCATCGGTAGTCAGTGAAGCACTTTCGCAGCCCCTGATACCCGCTACTTCTGATTCACAGGCCTTTACTGAGACCCATTCAGAGTCCGGTATGCCATGAGATGCTTCAACTGTGGAACCTGCGGATGTCTCTACCTTGGATGGGTCCGGAGCCGCTGTGCAGGCACCGGCTTCTGAAGGTGTATTCAGGCCTACGGACTTGCACATTAAACCGATGCCTCCTTCTTCTTTAAGGCCTAAACCTCGAACCATGCCTAGAAAACCGATGCCCAGGCCGCATGCTCAAGCCTCTATGCCTAAAAAACAAATGATAAGAATGGCTGAAGATTTTATAACTTTAATCAGGGGAAGCCAACCACCCTCTTCTAAGAGACCTAGGACTGAAATTGTTTATCAATCTTCTGACCAGGATTCTGATTTTTCTGATTCTTCTGATGATCTGGATTTACCCTTATCTACTTATGAGGATTCTGATGCAGAGGACTCTATTCCCTCTGCTTCCCCTCCAGAGGATTTTTCTTTTGGTGAAATCTTGCACGCTCTAAGGGAGCATTTCCACTGGGAAAGCCAGGATTTTACTGATTCGAAAAAGAGGCTTAGGGATTTCTTACTCTTGCCTCAGCTTAGGCCTTTAGCTATACCTCCTGTACTAGACATTGTTGATGATGCCTTTTTGGAATCTAGTTTAGCCCCTGATTCTTTGCCTCCTGCTCCCAGAAAACCTGACAGATATTACAGGGTTCCGATTCTCACAAGTTCCTTTTTAAAAATCCTATTGCGGATCCAGAGACTATTTCACAGGGACCCAAGGACATTAAGGCCTCTACTGCCAAAAACCCTACCCCTTCTGATAGAAACTCCAGGGCACTGGATAGATGGGGTAAGAAGGTTTACACTTCTGCAACCTTGGCCATTAGGGCCTTAAACTGTCAGTTTCATATGTTAAAGTATCAACAACATATTACTGGATTGCATAAACAGAAAATTATGTTGATTCCTGACTGTGCTGAAAATAAGGAATTACAGGATTTAATGCATTCTGCTGAACAGTTTGGAAAACATACTTTGCAATGTGGGTTTGATTCTTTAGAGGCCTCTTGCAGGGCTGCTGTCACTGGGTCTGTACTCAGAAGGCATGCTTGGCTTAAGGAGCAATCTTTGCCTGATCATGTTAAAGCTAAACTGTTGGATGCTCCTTTAAATCAGGACCACCTGTTTGGCAACAAAGCTGAGGAAGTTCTTAAAAAGATGGAAGATAAAGCTAAATCTATGCAAATTGTTAAAGATGTCTTACAAGTTCAGCCTCCAAGATTTAGTAGGCATTGGCCCTCTAAGAATTGGTCCTTTCCGGCTCCTTCCAGGCCTTTTCAATCCAAACCCAGACACAACAGAAATCCCAGGTTTCAGTCCCAGGTACGCACAAGACTAAGCAGTGGGGGGCTTCCACTTACAAATCTGGCAGTAGTAAGACTCCCCGCTATGGAAAGCTGTCTCAATGACTTGATTTTAAAACTTCCAAGCACTTCTCATCTGAATGCTCCTTTAGGGGGAAAGATTGGTCTGCAGGCCAAAAACTGAGAACTCATTACCCAGGACAAATGGGTTTTAAATATAGTGTCCCAAGGATACAGGTTTCACTTCCACACATTACCAATGCCAAAAGGTTGGCCAGATCTACCCCCAAATCAGTGGGCAGAGGCTCAAAAGCAAATACTCTCTCATTTAAACGTAAAGGCTATTCAAACTGTACCAGAAGAGGAAAAAGGACAAGGTTTCTACTCAAGACTTTTCCTGGTACCCAGAAAAGACAATTCATGATGTCCTATTCTGGACCTGTCTACTCTAAACACCTTTTTGGTGATTCCAAAATTCAAGACGCTGACTTTTCACCAGTTATTTCCTATGCTAGGAAAAGATGCCTGGATGGTAACAATTGATTTAAAGGAAGCATACCTGCACATCCCAATCAGGGAATCTTGCAGAAGATACCTATGTTTCAAAGCAGGCTACAATCACTACCAGTTCTCTGCACTGCCCTTTGGCTTATCTACTGCGCCCAGGGTATTCACAAAGTGCCTAGTCCCAGTCATCGCATTTTGCAGGCAAAGAATTATTCAAATATACCCATACCTGGACAATTGTTTAATTCAGGCAGAAAGCCAGGACATACTTTTGAATCATCTAGCCTTTGTACAAAGGGTGCTAACTTGTCTGGGGTACACCATAAATGAAAAGAAATCACACCTGGTACCCTGTCAACAAATCATATTCCTGGGAGCAAGCTTGAATACAACTTCCCAGATGGCTTTCCTCATGCCAGAGAAACAAATTCATTTGACAATCTACTTCAAACAAGTGGCCACAAAAACCCTGCTATCTGTAAGGCAAATACTACAAACCTTGGGTTTCATGGCCTCCTGCATTCTTCTGATTCCATATGCAAGACTGCATATGAGGAAACTACAATGGTATCTAAAAAGCCTATGGTGTCAACATTCTCAGGATTTAGAAGCAATGATTCCTATCATACCTTGCCTATGCCTAGAGTTTCTTTGCTGGGCAGAGGCCTGCCACCAAAACAAGGGACTACCATTCACACCACCCCCTGCTGCCCAAACCCTAACAACAGATGCATCAGATTATGCATGGGGTCTCACCTGGCAGGGAAATGCATTCAGGGCAAATGAAACCCAAGTCAAATGCACTTGCATATCAATCAAAAAGAAATATTAGCTGTACAGCATGCTCTGACAGCCTTCAAGGACCACATTCTTCCAGGACAATTAATGGTAAAGATGGACAAATACCACTGTTATGTGGTACATAAACAAGCAGAGGGGTACACATTCTTACCCCCTATGCAGACTAGCCATGGCATTGTGGAACACAGCCCTGAGCTACCAAGTGCATCTACAAGCTCAATTCCTGACAGGAAAACTAATTACACTGGCAGACGAACTAAGCAGAAACCTCATGGACCCACACAGTGGAAATTGGAACCAAGGATTTTCAACATGTTGACAAGCAAATGGGGGAGCCCAGATATAGACCTGTTTGCCTCCTCCCAGAGCTATCAGTTGGACAAAATTTGCACAAGGACTCCCCACAAACAAGCTTGGAAAGTGGATGCTGTGTCCTTCAGCTGGAAAAACCTATCAGTTTATGCCTTTCCTTCTCTGCCTCTGCTCTCCAAAGTACTACTAAAGATCAAACAAGACAAATCAAGGACAATTTTGATTGCACCAGACTGGCCACACCAACACTGGTACCTCCTCTTGCGCAGTGTGTCACTGTTGGCCCCATGGCACCTGCCTCAGATTCCTACCCTATTGTCTCAGCAGGAGAACCAGATTCTGCACCCTGAGCTTCATACACTGAACCTAGCAGCCTGGCTAATTACCTACTCTTTCCTTTACCATCCCTCAGTAAACCAGTGATAGATATCATTTTAGAGGCAAGGAGGCCTAGTACTAGAAAATCTTAAGCTGAAAAATGGAAAAGAGCCTGTGCCTGGAACCAATCTCAAGGGATGAGCACAGCAGTGCCCAATTTACCTCAGATTTTACAATACTTAACTGAGATGCTTCACAAGGGCCTGCCTTTCTCCTCCATCAAAATTCATGCCTCAGCCATTTCAGCTCATTATAACACAGAACCTCCCCTTTTCTCTCATCCACTGCTTAAGCAGTTCCTCAGAGGGGCCAAAAATCTATGACCACCCAGGAGAGTCCCAACTCCAGCCTGGGACCTTAACTTTGTATTGGAAAAGTTCACCCTTCCTCCTTTCGAGCCAGTTGCCACTGTGGATTTAAAATTCTTCTCTTGGAAAACAGCTTTCCTTTTAGCAATCACTTCAGAAAGAAGGCTATCTGAATTACAGGCCTTCATGGCAGTGGAGCCTTTCATCATCTTTCATGTGGACAAAGTGTCCATCAGGACCAATCCCTCCTTCATGCCCAAGGTGGTATCCAGTGTGGCCCTTAATCAGTCCATTCATTTGCCAACCTTCTTTTCTAACCCACAAAACAAAGGGGAATGGATACTGCACTCCTTACACGTGCACAGACAACTTAGATTCTACTTGGACAGGACTAAACCTCAAAGGAAATCTGACCAACTGCTGGTGGCATTTGCTGCAGGGGCAGAGGGGAAGGCTATTTCAAAGCAAACCATTTCCAAATGGATAGGCCACTGCATTCATTTCTGCTACAAACATCATGGAAAATCTATCCCACAGGGGATTAGACCCCACTCAACCAGGGCTGCATCTACCTCTACAGCCTTTCTCAGAGGCATCCCTACCAGCGACATCCTAGAAGCTGCTACCTGCAGTTCAGTACATACTTTCACCAAGCATTACCATCTGCCAATTTTCTCTAAATCCCGAGCTGGCCTTGCCACTGCAGTCTTGCAGGGCCTTATAGCTGGTCCTAATGCTATCTAAATTCCTCCTCCCATCCTTAGCTTTGGGAATCTACCCAAATGTGATGACTACAACAGTGAAACACAAAGAACATAGTACAGTTATTTACACTTACCATAAATGTAGATGTTCAAGTGTATTCACTGTTGCAGTCCTGGTTACCCTCCCTCCAGCCCCCTTTCTTCTTTTGGCTATACCTCTACTCTACTTTACTATGCTCAAAAGCTTTTTGGTGTATTTGCTTTTTTGTTGGAGGTATAACCTTGTATATTTATAGATTTAATTGCTTCCCATTAGGGGGGCACCTGGCATCTGGGGTAAGAAAAATTGATGTAATGGCATTGGCTGCATGTTTTATACCCCTGATGACCTGATGTCATAGAAGAAGGGACAGCAACCGACGCAGGACCCAAGACTTTGTTAATCAGGCCGACTGAGAGCTACTGCAAGCAGATAACCCAAATGTGATGACTGCAACAGTAAATACACTCGAACATCTACATTTATGGTAAGTGTACACAACTGTACTTTGGTCTTAAGGTGGTATGTAATTTGTGAATCTCCTCTGCCTTTTACTGATAGAAGTAATTACAGCCATTCTCCATTCTTTTGAAATTTCTGTCATTCTTAATCATCTGGTGTACAATTTTGCTGTTATAGCTAACAGGTGTGTGCAGTGTCCCTGCTTTTCTTGTTAGTGATATTATCCAAACCTTGATTCCCCCTAAATTTTATTTTGTTTTCATGTTTTATTATCTCCCCAGATCATGCTGCTGTGGCGAGTGTGTCCTAAACCCTACCACTCCGCAGCAGCCTTACAAGGTCAGCAGTGACTGCCTTTAGGAGGTGCATACATGCTTTTGCTCATGTCCATCCTCTGGACCAAGAGCTCTACCATTCACAGAGCTAAGATTGCCAGGATGTTAATGTTACTATTGCAGTGAGCCTAGGTAGCCTCTATTCACCCTAGACAGCTGAACTAGCATCACCGGCGCAGTCTCATCATCCCTCCTCCCATTCCCTCCAGCACCCATGTTGCTAGTCGAACCTGGGTCTTCTAGTGGTGTACAGCCATCTGTGCCACAGGATTAGATGTATTCCTCCTGGAAACTTTGCTCTTTCTGCTTATTTGCTTTTGAAATGAATCTTAATTATAATTCTGCTGTAATATGCTTTGTTTTAACAACGGTTATTATTTTTGTACATTTACTTTATACATCTAGTTTGCTAATAGTTAAAAAACATCTAGATTATTGCACTAAAATTATTTAGATTATTACACTAATCATTGTCACTGTGTACATCTCTTGCCACTTATCTTTGTTGACTATCCAGACATTGTTTGGACCAAACGATACAGCCTCAGGGTCCAAATCCCCTTACCAATATGATTAAATCTCAGCATAACCTGTGGCCTAATTGGGGTTAAATTGTATCTTTTTACTGCTAATTGATATTTTGGCTGGTTATATATGTAGTTTTTTCATGGCTGTCTACATCTTGTCATCAAACTTGGGGACAAAAGCCCCAAATCAGGGACATTTTTTTAAATATTGATATTATTGACTTACAAACTTGATAGAAAAGATATTTTGAATTTGTACAAATTTTCTGAAAGAAAATAAGTCTATAGCTATGATATTTGTCATTCTGTACTCTCCGGTTTTTGGAAGATAGAGCAAAAATTTGAGCAAAAATTAGTACAATGACATGAGCTAAGGGTTTTTTGTTTTTTTTTTGGGGGGGGGGGGGGGCTGCCAGGGTAAGGACATTTTCTGAAACAGATCATTGTTAGATTATATCCAAAGCAGGTGAGATTAGCAATAAATGAAGGGAAGTCAGATGTTTTACACCTAGAAAGGAAGAAATAGTAAAGAGTGCCTTTTATAACCAGTGTTGTGTTAGCCCAATGTGTAACATGGTTTCTAAAAAGGATGGTGCAGAGAATGGTGTGTAATAGTTTCAATACGTTAACATATGCTATTGTTGGAGAATGTAGAAATATGCACTGCTAGGGATTGTGAGCCATTTTATGAAGTTTGGAAGAGAGGTGCTCTTGAGATTTCATCCGCAGGGGATGTGGAAGCCAAGAAAAGGCGCAAATGTAAATATTTATGGAATCCTTAATTATGGCAAGTGTGATGCCCGTGCACTGACCCAGTAATCAAGGAGCTTCAATCCTCACCACTAACACCAGTGAGGGGCATCCACATTGGGAAGGATAACAAGTACACACACAGTAAAGTACAATTTCCCTTAAGAGCACACAGAGATCACAGTCAGTCCAGGGCTGGTTTCTCCCTTTCTGTCCAGATCCCCAATACGACTACCCACTGGTACAGCTATAGGTTACAGGTCTCAGCCTAGTGGTCAAGGTAAAACCTTCATCACCCTCTGTGTCCAACCAGTGCTTCATGTCCCTGCCCAAGTAGCTGATACACACACACTTTGAGATATGAGTTATATACAAATACACAGACACTCCTGGGGAAGGCTGGCACAGGTTCTCCAGCTATGTCCCCTTCTGTGCCCAGGCTATAAGAAATCATTGCCACCAACCACTAATATCGGCTACTAATAAGGCCCTTACCAAAGGATGTCCAGTTTTACTATGCAATGTTGTTATTGTCCACTTAGTAAGTATGACGAACAGCAAGGCTTATTGGCGTGGCTTGGATAGTATCACTATATACATGTAATGTACTCTAGAGCTT
The DNA here is from genome assembly GCF_019279795.1 of Protopterus annectens. Lineage (NCBI taxonomy): Eukaryota > Metazoa > Chordata > Ceratodontiformes > Protopteridae > Protopterus > Protopterus annectens. Next base: position 30,127,709 of record NC_056729.1, read on the forward strand.
AAGAGAAGACACTGATCTAAATAAATATTCTACTTACAAGGCAAACTGCGGTGGTGATGCTGCGGTAGCGTTGTCGCCTCACAGTAAGACGTCCTGTTCGATTCTCAGCTAAAGCGTCTTCTGTGTGGAGACATGCGTGAATGGGCATACCTTCGTTGAAGGTTGTGCATCAGAGCTGGCAACTCAGCATGTAAAAATCTACTCCCAATCATTAGCGGACCGGAGTTCCGCTGTGGTGACCCCTAACCGGGAAAAGCCGAAAGACACAACAACACAAGGCAAAGTGCTGGTGACGTTGCCAGCTCTGAAGACAAATGCAAAATGCTGTGATTCTCTCACTCTCTGAGAAAGTCTTAAATTGATAATACATCACTGCTGACTCATTTTAGATTACATCATTCTTGACACTTCTCTGGTTTAATTTCCCAGGCTAACAGAAACTCAGAGTTTAATATATCTTTTTGTAATGTGCACCTGCAGGAAGCCAGAGCAATAAAAGACGTTATACATGTAAAATCTAGCAATTAACTCTGGTTACATTTTTGAAGCTTAGTACAACATATAGTTTAATCATAACATATAGTTCTCTTTTACATTTGTAAAACCAGCCTGTCGATTATATTAATATTTATAAATCACATAGAATTATTTACAAGATTCTATGTGGTTGGGCTGGCAGCCTTTCAGTTTTTCACAGCAAGGTTAACGGAAGATGAGGCTTGACAATTGATGGGTAAGATAGGAAGAGATGCGATAAAGATGGAGATGTATAATCAATTAACAGGGAAGAGCAGATGGTATTCCTGTGGAAGGTTGGAAGTTGGGATGAGGATTTTAACATAATTTTAAAAGGGGGAATGTTAGCATCTTGGAAAAAAGCAGTGCTGGTTGTATTACCAAAGAGTGTAAATACTTTTCATACCCAACTTCGTATAGACCCATTTCAGTTTTAAACCATGGTTATAAAGTGCTTGCCTATAGTAGCTAAGAGAATGGCAAAGGTGTTGCCAAAACTGGTAGATATGGATCAATGTGGTTTTGAGTAGAGGAGGCAAACATTTGATAACATTATTAGAACAGTGATAATCTAGAGGGAAGCTGAATGTAAAAATAAAACACTGTTATTGATTGTGGGTTGGCAAAGAAAAAGCATTCAGTAGAGTCAGCTGGAATTTTAAGAGTAGGGCAATGGTAGCATTTCCATTCCTTGATATAATAATAGAGTTAACTGGGAGGATATATGAAGGGATGAATGCAGGGATTTAAGTGTGAGGGTTTTTCTCCAATAAGCTGTGTGTGAACAGAGGAACAAGGCAAGGGTGTCCTCTTTCCCTTTGGTTATTTGCATTATATTTAGAGCCAATGGGCAATGAAAATACAGGGCTCACAAATTCAGGACTATAAATGGTATGGTAATCAAGAAGCTTTATTTGCAGATTATATTATTTTGTTATTGAAAGATCCAGAAAAGGATATTTCAATGTTTGGAATACTTTGAGACAGTTTCAAGTATTTTCAGGATATAAAATTAATGTAGATAAAACAAAGGCTATAGCAGTGAACTATGTACTACTATATACAAATTGGTTCAGTGCTAATCATATTTATGAGGACATGATAAGATGGAAAAGATTCTGTTGTGACCAGTAAAGATAAGTGGAAAGAGACTAAAAAGATAATACAAAAAGCTAAAAACTGGAAGCTCTTGATTCAATTAGTTTAATATTCGAGGACAGGCATAGTTTTATCAACCAGATGAGAAATTGTGGACAGTATTAAAAAGTTGAAGGAATTTATTTGAGGGGGAAGAGGTCAAGAGTTAAGTGGGATAAGTTGATCCCTCCCAAAGAACAAGCTGGTTTAGAATGATCTGATTTAAAGGTATACTTTACAGCTACTCCATTTAGGTTCATATACATAACACAAGCAGACAGTTGTAAAGAAAAGTGGAAAGAGATGATGATGAAATAGAGGGGAAGTTTGAGAGATATGGAAGGAAAAGGATTTTGGATGCAGGGTCTTAAGCAGAATAACAACAGCCATAAAGAAGTTTAGATTCATAAAGTAGCAAAAAGTAATCTAAGAAGTTAGCTAAGATAGAAATGGAGAAAGGATTCTGCAAGTAGGGATGACTACAATTAGGTTGTAGAAAGTAGGCAAGGGGTGGAACTTATTTGAGAAAATTGGCAAAGAAACCAAGGTATTGGGATCAAATAACTAGAGAGGTAAAGATAATAGAGTTGATCAGGCCAAGCTGGAGTTGAGACTGCAGGTTAGAGACTACCTTTCCTACCAGGAATTAATATTAGAGTATAAGCAAAAAGAAAGGGATACAGGAGTGATATGTGAAAGGTTGGCTCTGGTAAAAGGGATAATTAATAGGGCATATAAAATATTGCATGATAACTATGCACATCAATTAGAGAAGTTTAGAAAAGATTGGGAAGAGAAACTGGAAAGACAGTTTACAAAAGAACAATGGCAGGACAGCTGTATGGCTCCCAAGTATGCAACAATGTCCAGAAGGTTTAGGACTTTTGTTTAGAATTATTTGTATAGGTATCTTTATATGCTGGGTAGACTTCAGAAAAAATTTCCCCAGGTAGATAACAAATGTTGAAGGTGTGATGAGAATGAGAGAGGTTACCCGAGAGCATGTTTTTTGGGAGTGCAATGAGTTGAGACATTTTAAAAATTCCTTACAGAGTACTCTGTACGGTTGTAACTAAAGAAATTATTTTTGTAAGGTGGGACATAGGATCTGAATAGTCTTGCCATAATAAAGACTTACTAAGTTTAATGCTCTTGGTTGCCAAAAAATCTAGAAAATGGAAATCAAAATCAAAACCAAATGTAAATCTTCTTTCGGCTGCTCCCATTAGGGATCGCCACAGTGGATCATTTGTTTCCATTTCTTCTTATCCTCTGCATCTTGCTCTGTCACACCAACCACCTGCATGCTGTCTCTCACCACATCCATAAACCTTATTTTAGGCCTTCCTCTTTTCCTGTTATCTGGCAGCTTCATCCTTAGCATCCTTTTTCCAATATACTCTGCATCCCTCCTCAGCACATGTCCAAACCAATGTAATCTTGCCTCTCTGGCTTTGTCTCCAAACCTTCCAACCTGGGCTGACCCTCTAATATACTTATTCCTAATCCTGTCCACCCTCGTCACACCCAGTGTAAATCTTAACATCTTTAACTCTTCCACGTCCAGCTCTGACGCCTGCCATTTTGTCAATCCTACTGTCTCCAACGCATATAACATAGCTGGTCTCACTACACTCTTGTAGACCTTCCCTTTCACTCTTACTGGTACTCATCTGTCATAAATCATTCCTGACACTCTTCTCCACCCACTCCATCCTGCATGTACTCTCTTCTTCACCTCTCTTCCACACTCACTATTATTTTGAACTGTTGATCCCAAATATTTAAACTCATCCACCTTCGCCACCTCTACTCCCTGCATCCTCTCCATTCCTCTATCCTCCCTCTCATTCACACACATATATTCTGTCTTAGTCCGGATGACCTTCATTCCTCTTCTCTCTAGAGCATATCTCCACTTCTCCAGGGTCTCCTCCACCTGTTCCCTACTCTCACTACAGATCACAATGTCATCTGCAAACATCATAGTCCACGGGGACTCCTGTCTGATCTTGTCTGTCAACCTGTCCATCACCATTGCAAATAAGAAAGGGCTCAAAGCTGATCCTTGATGTAATCCCACCTCCACCTTAAACGCATCTGTCATTCCCACTGCCGACCTCACCGCTGTCACACTACCCTCGTACATATCCTGTACCACTCTTACATACTTCTCTGACACTCCCGACTTCCTCATACAATACCACAACTCCTCTCTAGGCACCCTGTCATATGCTTTCTCTAAGTCCACAAAGACACAATGCAACTCCTTCGGACCTTCTCCGTACTTCTCCATCAACACTTTCAGTGCAAACATCGTATCTGTAGTGCTCCTTCCTGGCATGAAACCATACTGCTGATCACTAACCATCACCTCCCTTCTTAACCTAGCTTCCACTACTCTTTCCCATAACTTCATGTTGTGACTGATCAATTTAATCCCTCTGTAGTTACTAAAGCTCTGCACATCACCCTTATTCTTAAAAATCGGTACCAAAACACTTTTTCTCCATTCCTCAGGCATCCTCTCACTTTCCAAGATTTCATTAAACAATCTAGTTAAAAACTCCACTGCCATTTCACCTAAACACCTCCATGCTTCCACAGGTATGTCATCTGGACCAACAGCCTTTCCATTCTTCATCCTTTTCATAGCTATCCTTACTTCCTCCTTGCTAATCCACTGCATTGCATGATTCACTATCTGCACATCATCCAACCTTCTCTCCCTCTCATTGTCTTCATTCATCAGCCCCTCAAAGTACTCTTTCCATCTGCTCAACACACTCTCCTCGCTTGTGAGTACGTTTCCGTCATTATCCTTTATCACCCTTACCTGCTGCACATCTTTACTACCTCGGTCCCTCTGTCTAGCCAATCGGTACAGGTCCTTTTCTCCCTCCTTAGTGTCCAACCTTTCATACAACTCTTCATACACCTTATCCCTAGCCTTCGCCACCTCTCTCTTTGCCATGCACCTCATCTCCTTATACTCCTGTCTACTTTCTTCATCTCACCTCACAATTACCCTTTTTGAATTTCCAGCATTTGATCCTTGGTGCTGCCCTCACAGTACTCCTCCTCTTCTTGATCACCAATGTCATCCTACAAACCACCATCCTATGCTGCCTAACTACACTTTCCCCTGCCACCACTTTATCTCCTTCAGACTGGCCCTTGTAAATGAAGTAATGAAAATTATAAAGGAGAGAAAAGAACTGGAGATGGGATATTTAGAAAAGGGAGGGAGCAAATTACATAGAAATAAAAGGAAGTTGTTTGAACAATACATGCAGAATAATGTTCAGGAGGAAGAGTGAGGTTTACAGGTGACCAGCACATTAGCATTTTTTGTAATTTTGGAGTGAACAGAAATTGTTGAAAGCATGCATACTGCATGAAAAGAAGAATGGAAGAGTTGTAGCTTGTTTTCTTTTCATTCCTGTATGTGTTCCTGTGTCACCTTTCAAAGATGTCATAGATCTATGGTAATTGTGTTCGATTGAAAGGGGGTATAGAAACTAATATTATCTGGACAAAAGAAGAAATAATTGAAGGTTTTGCGGTGGAAGCATTAGGTATAATAATTGTATGAATTTACAGAAAAAATATGGGTTATGTTGGATAAATGGAGTGATAGTATGAAGCGTCTTTGTGGAAGAATAGAAGCAGTAAGGGTGATGTGGCCCCCTTGGTGTATCTAGCAAGGTAGTTTTTTGTACAGCCCACAGAGCATTTTGTAGTAGGAATTCAGAAAATATGCTGCATGTCTGCAATGAAAAAGAATGAAGTGAGAGTCTCTGTTTAGGACTGCTTCTGTGATTATTTTTCTAGACTTCTCAAATGTAATCATTAGCAGGGAATGCTAGTGCAACAGATGTCTTGTGCATCTAAATGAGTAAGGTTTTGGTTTTAGTATGAATCCAAGAATGTGGCAACTCTACAGGCACATTTGGCAAAATTGTTCAGTTACCTGCCTTACTTCACTAGTTTTGGCTCTCTCTTCTTCCTATATCAGAGACGACACTGTTCTGCTGTGCCAGTTTGCTTTTATAGATGCAGTTTTATCTTTATTTCCCTTTACTGTTTTTCACATAGGCAGAGTCTCACAGGCTTCTAATCCTTCTTTAATTGGTCACATCTACCATTGCACTTACTAAAAGATTCAGTGTTTTTCCTGTTTTACCTCATCATCAGAAGAAATGTAAGACTTTTATATAGTTTGATTCCCCAGAAACAGCTTTGGTTTTATACTGATAAGGTAGATGGTATTTGAAGAACAGCTTTTTTGCTTCATTTGTTCTAGTAAAATTGGACAAAGCAATTGGGAAACAAATAATTTTTGAAGACTGGCTAATTACACTGCATATTTTATAACTCTGTGAGCAAACTTTTACTAAGCTGTATCAGGGCCCATTTATGACACATGCTGCTGTTTCAGTGGCCTTATTATGAAAGCAATATCTGTGAAGCTTGGACTTGATCCTCAATCCACAGCTTTACCAAATATTAAGAAAGAAATGTACATTTCATTATGGGGGTGTGGGTGCTTTGCAGCTTCTTTGATTCGGGAGAACTTGAGATGCAAGAATTGCAGTCATTTTATTGTTAAGTCAGCTTATTGCAAAATTAGTCTCTTAACCAGCATACCAGACTGAAGCAAAACTATATCTTAGATAAACTCTGTGACCAAAATCCCTACTAGACGTTTATCCTAACTCTTACATTGCCATGGTTATTGTAGAACAGAGTGTGTGTGTAACTTTAAGAAGCATTACCAGATGTAGGCACATGCATATAAGTAGTGAGCATGTGTGGGCAGCAGTGCCATTTTGAGAGAACAGCCAGAGCGTTATCATGTATGAGTGAAGTAGTCAATCTGTTTGTAAGTTTATTTAAGTTTAAGTTACGAAGCCTCATTCCTGATGTGTTTGTGTGTAATAAACTGCTTGAACTGAACCCACAACTGTTCGTCTGTTTTATCCTGACCGGACGAGCGACAGTTATTACCAAGTTTCCAAAATGCCGACCTTCTTATTAGCCCTTATATTGCACACTGTACCAATTCTAGAATATATAGACCTGCTTTCATCCTTGCTCAGATTTCTGTTTTGGGCATCAGTCCGTCTCACTAAGGTTGCTGACAAAGCACCTTACATTGAATATACATCTTGCATCCAGAAGTCTTTTATAAAGCCTTATAGTTCATTTTCAGGCCTAGTTTACACATATTTAACCTGCTTTATGGTCAGATAGTATTCCTGTAGAATGAATTGCAGTCGTTATCCCTCTACCAGAAAAATCCCTAACCCAGCCCCCCAGAACAGTACAGCCTATTAGCAAATCTGTTCCCTCTCCAGCAAAAATTGCAGATAAAGAAAGTTTATAAGCAGCTGCTTAGCTACCCAGAAGATTAGCATTTACTTTGCAATCATCAAATCCCAATAAGGATTTAATACAAATACAGCTCTGTATTGACCTACAGATCATATTCCCTAGAAAATGGACCATGAACTATTACTACTTGCAATAACTATCTCTGTTGAGATAAAACATGCCTTTGATAAGTTATAGCCTCCTTTCCTCCTTACCCATTTTCAACAACTCTGCTTTTCATAAGAACTTTGCTATTTCACTAACTACCTTTATAGATGGGCTAAATCATGTATGTTTAAGTAATAACTACTCTGACTCTGATTGGGATATGCTTCAAGTTCTTACTTGAGTCACACTTTTTTTAATCAACAGCCCCACTGTTGGCCTGTCACAACATCTCCATCATTCATTAATTGGATGACTGTCTTTGGTTGTAAGGTACCAAACACATGCAGGAAATTTACAAATCATTTCAATTAAAAATCAATAAATGTACTGTTGGTTCCTATAAAGCACCAAACTGACAGTTCAAGTAAAACTAAGTCAGTGCTTTTTGACACTCCGTAGAAATTTCATATCAATATTTTTTAATGTCTGGGTCCTACAAATACTGCCTTCCTCTTTGAAAGAGTTATGATCAGCTACAGAAAATGCAGCTATTTTTCTGAAATAAATTCAGGAGTTGTAAACTCAGCTGTGCCAAGTTAAAGAAAATGTAAGCAATTTTTAGAAGATAAATGTGAATACAAAATTATGTAAAAAGAATTCAAGCTGTACAAAGTGTGTAGCTGCTTTCAGTAACATTGCAGCAAAGACATTAAAAGACTGATTTCAAACTTGTATGCATTTGCAGCAATCAGTGATTTTAAACTTGCATGCACAGTGATCAGTGTTCCTGGAAATATTACTCCTGGTCAAAGAAAGTATTACTTTATTTGGAGCAAAGCTTTTTGAAAAATGTCTTCCTCAAGGACCACTGTACCAAAGTGCTTTCTATTCAGTGATGGGGTGATTTTTCTAACTGACCATGACAAGTAAATACTGTTTGGTGTTGCATTTTATTTAATTACTTCCCTCACCCTGACATTTAACAGTAGTGGAACTCCACCAGATTCAAAGTGCATGTGTTGTGAATTCACTTAGTAGGTGTTGCCTTCTGCAGTGTGTACAAGGTGGCTTAATTACCAAGATGGAGCTTGAGCTGAAAAAGCATTGCCTGTGGGTTTTCTGCATCTGTTATTTTTTACTTTTAAGTTAGTGGTAGATATTAAACAGTACATTTTCAGGCAAAGTAGTAACAGGGTTAGTTTAATTATTTTTTCTTTTATATGTGCCATCTGTCTTTCCTTAACTTTTATTTTCTGTTCTTTGTACAAGTCTGTACTTGTTTATATATTAACCTTTCAAGTATATTTCCTAGTTTTATTTTTTTTTTCAAGTATATCATTTCATTATTGTGTTTCACCAGCTTATGGCTGGTGGTTTATCAGTGTGCTTAAGAGTGAATGCTAGCTAGGATCAGTGATGTATTGAGTAAGAGCATCTATCTGTCTTTTGAAGAGTGTCTAGCTTCTAAGAGCTATTGACAGAATATAAATATTTAACTATTGGCTTAATTTAAGTTTAAACAGTAATTGTGATTTTGGTGTGGTGGAGTGGTCTAGCTTGACATGTTACTGTGATGGTGTGGAAGAGGATGATGGCATCATTAACCCTGATGGGAAAGAATTTTCTTTAAGTGTGTAAAATGTTCTTGATTTGGTTACTGTTGGTAAGATGACAGTGGAAAGTCAGCTCCATTAAGCTCTGACTAAGACTCAAATAAGATGAGTTTGTGTAGTAACTCAGGCACTTGTTGGAGCTGTCAGGATGAAATGGAGGGGTGACATGGCATGAGTTTGGATTTGAGAGTATGCACAGTTGTATAACAAGAATCCTCAGTGGTGACCAGAGACCACACAAAAGTGCTGGCTTCTAGGGAAGTCAGGTAATATTGAGAGGTACATCACCTGTAGAAAGGGGCTCATTTCTTTTTGCATCACAGTTTGTAAGCTTAACAGCCTGATTTTTTTATCCCTGCTTACAGATATATATGCCCTGACTGCAAAAACAAAAATGTTGACCAGCATGTTTGTGCTTATCATCTTGTTGTTATTGCCCAATATACAAGCAGTATGACTCTACCACCCTGCTAGCTATAACCTGCACAAAAGATAATTGGCTCAAAGTAAACCAAAGGTATGCCAAGTGACATATTGTCAGTTCTGTAAACCAAAGGTATGCCAAGTGACATATTGTCAGTTCTGTAAACCAAAGGTATGCCAAGTGACATATTGCCAGTTCTGTAAACCAAAGGTATGCCAAGTGACATATTGTCAGTTCTGATTATTTTAGTAAGTTTAGCGTGATTGCATTATTTGTGCCTGTGCATTTTTTCTTCTTTCTGTAGTTACATGTAGAAACCAGTTAATCATTTTGATATGTTTTTCCAAGGAATATGCATGTAAGTGATTAGAAACACATACTGAATGTTTTTTTTTTTTTTTTAGGTCCTGGACGATAAAATTATATTTGTGAAAGTCCACGCTCCTTGGGAAGTTTTATGTACATATGCTGAGGCCATGCACATTAAAATGCCCCTGCAGCCTGATGACCTAAAGCCTAAATCATCAAACTTCAGTTGCCTCACCAAGCTCTTCAGTGCAGATGAAAGTATTATCAAACCGGAACAAGAATTTTTCACTGCTCCATTTGAAAAGGATCGCCTCAGTGATTTCCATATTCTTGATAAGGACTTGTTTTTTACACCATCTACCAGAAGTAGAATAGTAAGTAGATATGCCATCACAGCATAAACTACTCCAAATGGGGTAGGCTGGTAATTGGAGTATGTGTCTAGCCGATGTACTCTTCATGTTGAAACACAAATAGCTTCTAAGCCTATTTACTTTCTTTCTAGTTATGTCTAGACTGGCTAATGTACTTAAAAACAATATGTGAGTGATAGTGCCATATGTTTTGGATAGCTTTAAGAAGAGAGAGGTAACTAAGTGATCTTGTTTTTTGTACTGGGTATAAATACATACCGTTTACATTATTATAACACATATGGAAACTGTGTTATATAGAAGAGATCAGATTATTGTTCTTCCTTATCATTGTTGCAGTATTCATCACATATAGGATCTCCTGCCATGGATAGCCCAATGTCCAGCCAGTAAACCGAAGCCATTACATCCTCCCAGTGTCATACCGTAGACTCCCGAGATAGGTATATGGCATAAAGATAACATATGCACTCTCAATACTCAGAACTTCTTTGCCACAGTCCAAATGCCACAGTTGAACTTCATTCTAAACACCCATTCACTATTTTCTACCAAGCCATTTACAGAGAAGTACCCCATTGGGGTTCCTTCTTTTTCATTAATTGTGTACTCAGTCATCCAGAATTGGGAAAATGTCAGTGTGGGAGGTAGAGTTCCCATAAAGACCATCATGAAAAGTGTTTATTCTGCCTATGTGCTTTACACAGTCATACCCAGTGTATCATTTGTTAGGCATTTTTTTACAACCAAAACAGCAGTCTGTCCTCTTTATCCGTTACCTTTGAGAACCAGTGTCTCAAGCTTTTGACCCAGGGTACCATGGCCAAATCTGTCCACCCCGAGGTACAGCCTTCTCTTAAAAAAAAGACCAAAAAGTCTTGTCTGTCTCTGCTGCTATCCAGCCTCCACCAGACCTCTCTCTCAAGGTGAATGAAGACCCCAAAGACAGTCCGGTGCTGACACTGGATTCCTTTGCTGAATCCTGTTGGATGCCAGCATGGAAGCGGCTTCTCGCATGTCCTCTGAGACAATACAAGCATTCACTATGGACGTTGAGGGGGGGAACTATGGCTGATCATAGGTTCATAGGTAGGTACTAGGCTATCGGCCCAAGGGCCTATACAAGCCTAGCCAACAAGGTTCCCTGGCTTACGCCACCCAAGAAAGTTATTTTCCTGTGCCACTGATGAGCAGAGACACAAGTGGAAGGCCTAAGGGTATTCACCAAATTCTGGTTAGGGAAGAGGTCCTTGCTACCCTTATTGAGTCTAGGCATGGCTTAGAGCTTCCTAGGCTGTCAGACATCCACCTAAGGAAGAATCAGAAAACTAAGTACATTTTTCCCATTACTAAGGATCCTTAGAGGGGATGGCAGCATTTAACCCAGGGCTTTTTCAGTGCTCTTATGACCTTAAGACCACCTCATGGGGGTATCTGTTCTTGCTTCTCCTTGATCCTGTACTCCAGCCAAAAGGACCAGGGAGGCTGATTCTTCAGATGAGGAGGTGGATTCAGGAGATGAATCACTGGCCTACGTCTCATATATTACCTCTCCTTTGGACTATGGGTCTGCAGAGGAGGTTTCCTTAGTGTTGACTCTCCCTATGAGGAGTTGTCTTTTGGGAACACATTAGTTTGCATGATGGTGCATTTTAAGTGGGATTGCTCATACATCTCTAATATTCAAAAGAGGTATTATGAGCTGTTGCAGATAGAATCTGCTAAAACTTCTGCTGTTCCCCATGTGTTGGATGCCTTGTTGGATACATTTGCAGCTGTGTGTTTGGCTCCTGGTTCCCAACCTCTGGCCCCTAAGAAGCCACCCTAAGTGTCTCAGACTTTAAGTACCTCTACACGTGTCCTTCTTCAGACCCTGCTGTGGTCTGTCTTTCTACTGACAAGCCATCCAAGGTTTTGCCCTCTTCCTAACTTTTTTCTTCTGATAAAGGCAGCTGAGCTATGGAGAGGCTGGGGAAAAAGTGTATACTTCTGTCACTCTGGCCAGTGGGGCCATTCATTATCAAACTCACATGACCAGGTATGTTTTGGCCATTTTGTCTCACCTTGGGGGGGGGGGGCTCTGACCAGGTATGTTTTGGCCATTTTGTCTCAACTTGGGGGGGAGGGGGGCTCTAACCTTCCTGACTCTGAAAGTAAAACTGCTGCCTTGTCCTTAGATTCTCACTTTTCAGGTTACCTGTCAGTCCATTAAGTGCAGTTATTAAATGTAGTTGTGATGAAACTGATGCATCCTCTAGAGCTGCTGCTTCTGGTTCAGTTATAAGGAGGTGCTCATGGCTACACCTCCAGGTTTTGACTGCTGACTTGTTTTAATACTGTACAAGACAAAGGTAGAGTAATGCAGGATCTTAAACAAAATCTTTGCTTCTGCCTACCCAAATTTCAGAGAAACTATCATAAATCTGCCTTTGTGCATAGGCAGCCTCTTCAGCCTTCCAAGGGGAAGAGAGTTCCTAAGCATATGTTGTCTGATAAACCTACCCAGACTTCAGAAACCCCTTTTATGTGACAGATCTGTCTCCTTCTAACATACTTTCTCCCCTTCCCCTCGACCAAGTTCCCCTGTCTCTCTCCCCCTGTCTGGCAGCAGATTATTTCTGACTCCTGGGTACTGTCCATTATCCTGTCATGGTTATTTTATGGCATAGAAACCCAACCCCTCCCCACTTCAGGTATTCCTCAACCTGCTCCAGAACTTCCTCATTTTTTTCTTGGGTTCTGCAAGATTTACCGGATCAGAGCATCATTCAGCCCATTCTGGAATCCCAAAGAGGAAGAGGGTTTTACTTCAGAATGTTTCTGGTTCTTGAAAAGAAGGATCTTGGAGACTGGTCCTCACCTTCTCCTTTCTAAATATTTTTCTAAGGATTCTTTCCTTCTAGCTGCTTTTCCTCCAGATTCTGTTTCCCATCTTAATTCCGCAGGCATTTCTAGTCTTCCTAGACCTAAAGGGCACATATCTTTATATTCCCACTCCCTTTCTGTTCAGGAAGTTTTTATATTTCTTTGTTTCTTCCTCTCATTTTCTGTTTTGCCGTTTGATCTTCTACTGCTGCAAGGGTGTTCACCAAATGTTTAGCATCTGTCATTGCCTTTTGTAGGCTTCAGTTAATCCAGATATTGTCTTATCTGGACAACCTGCTTCTTAAGGCTTCCTCTCAATCCAGGCTTTGGCAGGATCTGCACTTCACCATGCTGCTTCTGTGCAGTCTGGGATTCACCATCAATCTCAAAAAGTCAAGTCTGACTCCTTCTCCAGACCACATTTTTCTGGGTTGCAAACTCCAGACCATTCCATTGTTGGCTTCTATTCCCTCTCCCAAGGTTCTGTCTCTGACAACCTACTTCCCAGTCTCTTCTTCCTCTTTATCTCATTACTACAAGGGAATTTCTAAGAATCCTGAGATTTGTGGCGTCTATCATTCCCATGCTCCCTGGTACCTAAAGACAGTTTTGCTCCAGCATTTCCACCCTCTGGAGTTTCCCTTACTTCCATGTCTCAGACTTGAGTTTTACTAGGGGATTCAGCAGATTTCCCTGTCTGGGACTGCCTTTTCAGATCCCAACACCTACGTAAGAGCTGTTCATAGACACTTCTGATCTGGGGTGCAGACCATCTTCCAGTAAAGTGAGGGTTCAGGGTCTGTGGCCACTTCATCAGAGATCAGACCACATCAATGTAAGATACTGTAAATGACGGTTCATTCTTGCTCTTCAGACCTTCTATTGTCTTTTCTTTCTCCAGGCCTTTTAAAGGTCTTTACAGACAACATCACAGTCATCTGGTGTATTAACAAATGGGGGCATGAGGTCTTATCTTCTTTGCAGACTAGCTCTTCTGGCCTGAGATTTGGTTCTCTGCCATCAGGTAACCCCCTTCAGGCAGTCTACATCCCTTCAAAACCAAACTTTGTGACAGACTTCCTGAGCAGGTCCAAGGCACAACCACATGAATGGAGGTTTCACAGATAGGTATTGATGAACATAATACATCAGTGGGGTATTCCTTAAGTGGATCTTTTTGCCCCCCCTCTAAACAGGCAACTTCTTCACTTCTTTTCCAGAGTCCCAAGTTCTCTGACTTGGAAGTGGACTTCATGTCCTTTGCTTGGAAGGGAGTATTTCTATATGCTTACCCTCCTCTTCCTGTACTTCCCAGGGTCCTGTACAAGATCAGGAGCGACTCCCCAAGAATCTTGCTGGTGACTCCCTTTGCCCAGACAGCAATAGATCCTCTTTGTCTTTCACCTTGCCAAGGGCAATTATCCCAAGTTACACCACGGGATGGATCTCCTAACACAAGACAAGGCGTCTCTAATTCACTCTCACTTGTCCACTCTTCATTTGACACTTTGGGTGATAAGATTTTTATCCCATTTAGACACCACTTTTCTGAGGATGTGCTTCGGGGTCTGCAGGATGCTAGGAAACCCAGTACTAGAAAATCCTAGATGGCCTAATGGAAAAGATCTTTTGTTTGATGTCTCAGGCATCATGCTGATCCCTTCTCAGTCAAGGTCCCTTTGCTCCTTTCTTACTTTTGTGAACTGCTCCCTGCTGGATTAGCATATTCGTCTTTTAAAGCTCACTTGTCAGCAATCTCTGTTTGTTGGCCTTTGAAGCCACAATCGGCCTCTTGTTTTGAGGTCAAACAATTCCTCAAAGGCGTCATTTATATTAGGCCCCCAAGAAAACCTAGTCCTCCCTTTTGGGACCTTAATTTTGTCCTTGAAAAACTGACTCAGGATCCTTTTGAGCCCACCTTTGCTTCGTCTTTGCAACACTGCACCTAGAAGACTATTTTATTGGTTGTCCTCACTTCAGCCAAGAGAGTTTCTGAACTTCAGGCTCTGATGGTGATTCCTTCCTTTTTGATTTTTCATAGGGACAGGATGTCTTTCCATACTACTCCTCCTTTTATGCCCAAGATGGTCAATGAGTTGTCTCTAAATAAGTCTATCCAGCTTCCTTCCTTCTTTTCTTTCTCTGCAATCCGCTATTGAGAAGGTTTTTCACTCCTTGGATCTACTTAGACAGCTCAGGTATTATTTGGATAAGACAAAGGCTATCTGCAAATCTGAGCATCTTTTTGCTTCTTTTCATACTAGGACATTGGGTTTGATGGTTTCTAAAGAAACCTTCTGTTCCTGTATGCCTAAGGCCATTTTCTTTTGTTATTCTTTTCATGTAAAAGCTTTTTGCATCATCCAAGCTCATTCTACGAGGGCATTAGCAGCTTCGGGAGCTTGCTTCAAGGGTATGGATACTAGAGCCATCCTTTAAGTTCTTGCTTGGTCCTCTCTCCACACTTTTAATAAACATTACAAGTTGGATGGCATTTCTAGAGCCAGGGCAGGATTTGCCCGGTCTATCCATCACAGATTTGTGGAGGGCACCTCTGTGCCTTCCTCCTCCCATCCTTTATAGTAGCTTTTGTATTTTTCCATGTTTGATGAATTCACAGATTTGTGGAGGGCACCTCTGTGCCTTCCTCCTCCCATCCTTTATAGTAGCTTTTGTATTTTTCCATGTTTGATGAATACTGCAACAGTGATAAGGAAGGACATAGTACATTTGTGTAAAATCTTACCATAACAGTAGATGTCCTTCTTTCCACTGTTGCAATATAAAGTCCCTCCTTCCATCCTGCCCCCTTTTTTATCTTCCTTCTGTTAGGAAACAGTTTGCTGGCTGAGAGATATTTGTCTTATTTTCCAGTTTCTCTTTTGTTCATGTTCTTCTTTTACCTGGGGTTGCTCTAGGTCTTCTGGGGCAGTTCAGTTCTGAGTGTTGAGTTTGTGTACGTCACCTTTATGTCCTAAACCTGTGTGTAGAGCATGCATCTGACGTACAATGCTGGGAGGATGTAAAGGCTTTGGCGTACTGGTCGGATGTTGGGTTATCCTTGGCAGGAGGTCCCATATGTTATGAATATTGTAACAGTGAAAAGGACATCTATTGTTATGGTAAGATTTTACACAACTGTACTTTTTTTCAACGATTATGTATAGTTTTCAAGAACTATAGCTAAGGGTGAGAGAGTGGTGATTGGTTGATAGCTGGGTAATTGTACTGAGGTACCACTTTTGTGAAGAACAGTTATGCTTTGTTGTTCCCATAAAGCAGATGTGTAGTTTTGTATAAAGCTACGTACGAGTGTAGCAGTTAGGTATGTTATGTTTTCAGCAACCATGTAAAGGTACACTGCTAGCAGATTCTCTGGGGCTTGAAAGTTTGGTTTTAATTTCTTGAGAAAAATGTTGATCTGTTTTACTGAGTGTAGGCTGAATAAACCATAAATTAGATTAGTTGTGAGAATTTCTGATGGTTGATTGATGATATTACTTAGCGGTATTGCTAACTGTATGAAGTATGAATTTATTTTACTAGCAGTTATTTAATTTGTATCAGTTTATTGTGGACTTGTCAAGGATTGTTTACCTGTTTTGATAAATTCATTGATATTTTTCCAGAATTGCCTTGGATTATTGACAGTGTAGTGTGCTGAAACTAATTTTTTTTTTGTTTTTCTGTGCCTTGTGTGTTACTTGATTTAAGTGTTTTATAATTCTGTACTTTGAAAGTTACTTTTCTATTATTTTCATATTTTATCTCTGAGTCATTGTTCATTTAGTTTCAGTTATTTTCTACTGTGTAGAGTTATACATAGTTTTCTTTCTGCATAAAGGGGTTAGTGATTTCTGTATGTTCAGGAAATTTCTATTAAAGTGGTCTGTGTCATCATCAAGGTGAAGACATTCCATCGATATCCAGTTGCATATTCTGAGTAAAGAATTGAATGTAGAATCTTGAATGTACAGTTTGGGTCAAACCTAGTTTTAAGTGCTAAGTGTTAGTGATGACTTACTGTGTCTGACATACTCCTATCTTTGTAACATTATTAGGGTTGTTTGGTAGTAGCAAGTTAAGTATGCTTTCTTTACATGTTAAGTTACCTGTCTTAGTTGTCTTTACTGTTTGCTAAATAAATCTGATCAGGATTATGATTGTTTTTTCCTGTTTTTGTATTTGCTGTGGTAGGGCTTGAGTTAGGATATGTTGATGTCACCAAGAATTTTGATGTATCTTGTTTTACATTTGAACTAACCCAAGAAAGTACGTCCTCTTATGTCTTATTGGTGATGGTGGTATATGGACCATGGCTATGTGAAGAACCTTTATTTGTGTTTAGTTTAGATGCAACAAGAAGTAGCTTAAGTACATTTTCTGTACCTTTCCAATCAACAAGGTGTATGCCTCAGATGAATAGGGAAATAGATACCAAAGTATGATTTAAGCATTAAAAATGGACATAGATGATTTATGTATATTAACTGCAGTGTATGTAGTATTTGACATACAGTGCTGAGGTAATGAAATCTCTGATAAAATGCTGACTAAATCAGCATGTATGTGTCTTCTTCTTCTTCTTTTGGCTTTTCCTGGTTAGGGGTCGCCACAGCGGATCACCGTCCGCTCATGATTGGCAGTGGTGTTTTATGGTGTCGAGTTGCCAGCCCAGTGCCCAACCTTCCACAGAAGAAGGCACACACATGCACGCACTCACACCTAGGGCCAATTTAGTGTGTCCAATCCACCTACAGTATGTCTTTGGGATGTGGGAGGAAACCGGAGCACCCGGAGGAAACCCACGTGACCACAGGGAGGACATGCAGACTCCGCACAGAAGGCACCCCAGCCGAGGATTGAACCAGAGAACCTCTTGCTGTGAGGCGGCAACACTAACCGCTGCACCACCGTGGCCTGATAACAGAGATAAATGTTTGGTAGCCTTGATTATTCACTTAACTGCCATGTGTAAATTCTAGGTTCTAGCATAGCCAGTGACAGTTGTAATGATTTATGCAATAGTCTATAATCTGCAAGTTAGTCTCCAGACATAATATGCTTTGTAAAAGAAATTCAGAAATAAAGGTCTTGTTACTCATTTCCAGTTTGTGGTCATTCCACTTTTACCAGACTGTTCTCAAGCCAACCATAAATTCCAGACTGCTACAGCATTTGCCATTGTTATTCTTCACTTTTTTTAGATTCATTACATCCTCTGCTCTGTGGAGTATGCAGTAAGCCGGGACAATGTGAAAAAAGTAGGCATTGAAAAGTTGATAGAATCAGGGGTCTACAAAGCTGCCTACCCTCTTCATGATGTAAGTATTACAAAGCGATGCATTAGATTGTGACCATTATCTTTTTCTCATTTATTCATATTGTTGTACACATATTATATCTTTTTATCCTTTTTCAGTAGTTTTCGGAAATTGTGCTAGTAATCCTCTGATGCAGTTGGAATAAAAGAGTTCTGTGTGTCTTATGTATCATGTTATTAAACTCCTAGTTCCTACCAAATTGTCATTATTGAGTAGGCCGTATAATGGTTAACATTCCTGTTGATGCACTTTGTATAGTGTTAGATGGATTTCTTTTCTTTTTTATGGTAGGTGAATTTCTACCATCATTCTACAAATAGTTAATGCTGAATGAAAAACCATACCAAGTATTAGCACAGTCATGCCTCACACTTATTGACCTTTATGTTCAGTATATGTCTATATGTAGTTTGCAAGGAAGTTCCCATTTTTCCAGTTGTCCAAATCCAAACAACCAAACCCAGGAGTGCTGCAGGTCCAAACCAGTAAAAGCAAGCAAAACAAAGTATGAAACAACTGAGCGGAACCACCATGCTAGGCTGCATACACTGTTTAAAATAACAAAACATTTATTAAAAACATGAAAACAGAATTGACACTTTCAAGCTTAAAACTCTTCCTCAGATTCAACATTAAGAAACAACGCTCACTATTTTAAATTATTTAAAAAACAATCAAATCATCTCTTTAAAAGTCTGTGCCCTTTCAGGGTTGGTTTCAATGGAAATACTCCATTCAGTTCTGGCATACGATCTGCACAGAGATCTGCTATCCATTTCATCTCGGATAGCTTTGTTAAGTTAATCATACTACCTCCTCTCGGTTCCATCCACTGGATCTGTTAAGCAATATCTTAAAACTAGTACTACTTTTCTTAGGTTTACTTTGCGCATCTCCATGGATGTAATAGACTTTTTGGATGTCCAATTGCATATGAAGAAGGATGGTGGAATAAAAACTGGACTGTACAGGAAATCATGTTGGAGAAATGGTTGGTCATGTTG
The DNA here is from genome assembly GCF_019279795.1 of Protopterus annectens. NCBI lineage: Eukaryota > Metazoa > Chordata > Ceratodontiformes > Protopteridae > Protopterus > Protopterus annectens. Next base: position 30,146,759 of record NC_056729.1, read on the forward strand.
GATGGTGCAGTGGTGCAGCAGTAGCGTTGTCACCTCACAGCAAGAGGTTCTCCGGTTCGATTCTCGGCTGGGGTGCCTTCTGTGCGGAGTCTGCATGTCCTACCTGCATTCGTGTGGGTTTCCTCCGGGTTCTCCGGTTTCCTCCCACATTACAAAGACATGCATCTGGAGCTTTTCTACCTGGGCCTCCGCTGAAAATTGGCTTCTTTCCAAGTCAGACTTTCCCAGTTAACTAATGTTAAATAAATAAATAAAATGGCTTGTTGGCAAGGGATAGTATGTACCCTAAGCATATATTTCCTAATATAGTAAAAGGACAAATGGTACGCACATTGAGACTATGTACTGATGTTCAGCTTTTTTCTGAAGAAATGGATACATTGCACTCTGGTCTTGAGATGCGTGGCTATAAGAGAACTGAACTGGGGTTGATTAAACAGAGCTCTGAGGAGGTGAGGAGTTCCATAGGACAACCTTGGCTCCTCTGTAGGCGTACCCCTATTAGTGAGGGGATGGATAGAGAAAAATCAAAATACATATCGCTAAGGGTCACCCTGAAATACAGTAATAACATCAAAGATTTGTGCAATATTATTAGAGCGAACTGGAAGATATTGTTAACGCGTGATAATCTGAGGGGATTTATTGAAGATACACCACAGTTTAGTTTCAGAAATAATAAGAACTTGAAACGCCTGTTATGTAGGGAGAGATACCCTCAGAAGATGTCTTCTTTTAAAATAGATTGGTACTTTCCCATGTAAGCAGTGTAAGGCATATGGATATATTAATACGGATAATTATTTTTGCATCCCACTATGAATAAGGTATTCAGATCAGAACTGTTTGCGAATTGTCACTCCAAAAATTTATTTAGCTCGCTGTGTACAGTGTTCTTGCTTTTATGTGGGAAAAACTAATAGGATGCTAAAAGAGCGCAGCCTACAACATATTAGTAATATTAAGCTTCAGTTGATGACTAACCAGATTGCACAGCATGTAAATAGCAGTGCAGGTCATACTTTTGTTTTTTATGGTATTACAGATCCAACGGATAGGACCGTGAGGAGGTGATATGATTAACTTAACTGAGCTATCCGAGGTGAAATGGATAGCGGATCTACGGGCAGATCGTATGCCAGGATTGAATGGAGTTTTTCCCTTGAAACCAGCCTTGAAGGGTGTAAACTTTCAAAAAGATGATTTGATTAGTTTTTAAATAATTTAAAATAGTGAACATTGTTTCTTAGTGTTGAATCTGAGGAAGGGCTTTAAGCCTGAAAGCACTAATTCCATTTTTATCTTTTTAATAAATGTTTTAGTATTTAAACAGTGTATGCAGCCTACCATGGTGACTCCGCTCAGTTGTTTTATACTTTATTTTTCTAGTTGTAGCACACACACATAAAAGCATTGAGTAACACACTGACCCTTCTGCAGCCTTAGTTAGTTTGCATATGCTTGCAGGTAGTACCCACAATGGTAACAGAGTCCCCAGAATGTCACGAGAAGTAAACCTCCTCCTTCCTTGCAGAGCAGTTCAATATTTTATTCCATTCAGTGATGTCAGATTTTGTATTGAGCTTGTATTCATTTGCTCAAGATATCCAAGCTTGAGTCGCACTTGGTTAAGCATGCTGGCATGAGTTTTTTTTTATATGTTTTAACTGTAATAGGATCGAAGCTGCTCCCATTATATCCTGTTTTGGGTGGGCCATGATCAGTGCACCTTGAAGAAAGGGCAAAGCAGGTATATCTTTACCTGTTAGCGATTGCTGTTTTTCTGAGCTACAATTACCACAGAGTGAGACTAAAAGTAAGGTGGGCCTGCCGTCCTGGAAAAAATTGTTTTAATTGAGCATTAACTCCCAGAATACTGACTTGAACTCATTTTGTGAATATCTGTACTTAAGCTGTTATTTATAAAGTTAATTTGAGCTGCCTTTTTGTTTGAGGTTTGGTGAAATAAGAAGCTGTAAAAGATCCTTTTTAATCCATAATTAATTTTATTTATTTATTTATTTGCTTGCATTTGTTAACCTGGATAGTCCACTGGGCCATAATGAACCTATTTTCATTGGAGGCTCAGGGAGAAACGTTGCGCAATCAAATTAAAATTCATACATATATATAGAACACGTATTCATACATTTCACTATAAGGTTATACAGTGCAAACAGAGTATTATACATTCAATTCATAGATAGTAAGCAATAATATTTGCTATACATGAGCTGCATTGATGGATAGAGTGAGCAAGGCAAAATCCTGGTAAATTATTAGCGTACAACATCAAGGATTGGGTGGTTTGTACTATAATAACATAACAAGCTTAGAGTATAGAGTTAGGATAGTTGAGTTAGTCATGGTGCAATAATAGTGTGAATAATTGATACTTATCAAGCCCTCAGATTAAATATCGGTAGCACATGTAGTAGTTAGTAACATTCCTGCAGTTATAGGTAAATATAAGGAGAAGGAGTTATAGCAGAGTAGTAGATAGTGGAGGTTTAAAACAATGAGCAAAAAGATCACATCAGAAAACCAATTGGTTAAAAAAAACACAAAAAGAAAAGTCTAGCAAAGCTAGACTGTCCACTGTATGATACCTTTCAACCTCTTGCATCAGAGGCAACATGAGATATATGCAAATTACCCTTTTAAGGATATCAAGTGTTTCAGCTAAATGGCAATTCTGAATGTCCATGACTTTTTCTTTTACTTTTACATCTATTTGTAGAGGGGTTTGGCTTTATTGGCTTGAAATTGTCCATAAATATATGTAAAAGTAAAAGAAAAAGTCATGGACATTCAGAACTGCCATTTAGCTGAAGCACTTGATATCCTTAAAAGGGTAATTTGCATATATCCCATGTTGCCTCTGATGCAAGAGATTTAAGGTATCACACAGTGGAAAGTCTAGCTTTGCTAGATTTTTCTTTTTGTGTTTATTTAACCAGATAGTAGTGGATTGGGATAGTGTCAGGTTTTGTGAAGTGCAGTTCTGGTGCATGTACATTTGCCATAGAGAGAAAAGGTGTTGTCTTAGGGATTATTTTTAAAGAGGGCTGTAATTGCTAGTAGTTCTGAGTGATAAAAAGAGAGTGTTCCATAGTGTAGCAACAGTAAAGGAGTAGAGCATCTGACAAGCTGAAAGGTTAGGTTTTAACATTCAGAAGCAGTTGATTTTCAGATTGAAGAGTTCTGTTAGGATGGTATACGGTAAAGGAGAGAAGAGAGGGTAAGGCAATTTGGTGGCTTGAATATGAATTTATGGGAGGTGGTTAGTTGTAAATATGTAAGATAATGAGGGAGTTCTAGCCAATTTAGAGATTGTAAAGACACATAACATGACCTGCCTTGTCATTTATGGTTAATTTATAAATGTACTGCTCTCTGCATTTTCCTCTGTGGATATTGTTTTTTGACTTGAGATTTATGACAACCCTGCGTCTAAAAAGACAAAAAATAAAATGTAAAGTTTGGCCTTGTGTAAGCTCAAAGTACTTTGCAGTTGATTTGCAGTTAGGAAAGAAAGGTTAACGTGTGAGTGACTTTTGTCCATTTCTTTGCTGACTTAGTTAAATTATTTCTGAACATTAAATAAGAATCTGGCAAGAAAAGCAGCTGAAGCTACATTTTTGTTAATAAAACATAAATTATCAGTTCTTCCCCCACTTTTTCTTGTCCCATCATCTTTCTTCCGAGCTATTTAACATTTACTTTCTTCAGCTGTCCACTCACATTTGCATGCTTATTATGTATGCATTCTGTGAGTTTTTTATGCATTTTATGCTGTTTGGTTATTTATATACTTCTGAATCATTTGGTTGGGTACTCTATGGACTATATCCATCCACATCCTAGTCTTAAGACAGACACAAGACAGGCACATATAATAAAGCTGGTTAGATATACACGTGTAATAATTTGGTTTTGATTATTATGTTTACAGATAGGAGGTTTAAGGACTCACACAGTGGATCCTCTAATACAAGAGCTTTAAGGAATCACACAGTGGAAAGTCTAGCCTTGCTAGTCTGACATTTTAACTCATTGTTTTAGTTTGTTGGTTAGGATATTTTGCAGACAACCTTATGATTATGGATCTTAGCTGGGTGCGACAACCATGTGTTTCTAAAGGTTAGCCAAATATTCCATTTATGTTATGCTGATGATGCCATAACAAGGCTCAAACATGCATGTCTGCAGCTAGTGGGGTTTGGCTTTATTGGCCTGAATTTGTCAATTAATAGACTTAAAAGGAAAAAAAGTCATGGACATTCAGAATTCCCATATAGCTGAAACACCGGATGTCATTAAATGGTCATTTGCATATATCCCATGTTTCCTGTAATACAAGAGGTTTAAGGAATCACACAGTGGAAAGTCTAGCCTTGCCAGATTTTTCTTTTGGTTTTTACTGATTTTGTATGTGTGTGTGTGTGTGTGTGTGTGTGTGTGTGTGTGTGTGTGTGTGTGTGTGTGTGTGTGTGTGACCATTTTACTCATTGCTTTAGTTCTGAGAGTTTGTCATCAATACCTAAGCAAGGTATTGTATCATATGCCTTGCCAGGTCAAGGTGGGCAGTATGCACCATTTTCACCTCATCCATAGTCATGGTGACCCTCTCAAAGAAATCTAGCAGGCTGCATAGGCAAGCCCTTCCCTTAAAGCCAAACTGAGATGGGTTCAATGTCTGTAGGTTGTCAGTGTCCTTGTTGATCATTTCCATGATAATTTGTTCTGTGACTTTACATATTAGACTTGTCAGACTAATGGGTCTCTAGTTCCCAGGGTCGGTTGATGGTCCTCCGTTATGAAGAGGGATGACTGCTGCAGCCTTACAGTCACCTGGCACTTAACCTCTTTTTGAGGCTGTAGATGGAAAGTACCTCAAGTGGTACTGCTGGGTCATGTTTCAGGCTATTTAGGAGACAACCAGAATATTGTCTGAGACCTTTGAATCAGTGTTTTTGGCTTTATCCAGCACCAACAGGACTTGCTGTCTGTTGATAGTTAGAGGGGATATGCTAGAAAGGATTTCAGAGGGGTGGGGGTGTGAAGATTGAGCTAAATTTATCAGCCAATAGATTCTCTATCTTACTGTGGTCAACAAAGTTTTGCCATTTGCCACCAGTTCTTCACACTGCTGAGTATTACTATAAAGTCCGTGACCTAGCTAAAGAAGGCCTTGTGATTGTCCTTAGCCTGGGAGGCTACTCTGACCTTGTAATTGACCTTGTTGGACTTTATTAGACCTCTTAGATTTTTGTTCAGTTGAATCAGAGTGATCTTATCTCTTGACAGTTGATCTTTCTAATTTTGGCCATAACTTTTTTTTCTTTTATTTTACTATATACCCTGTTAAGTTAAGGATTCTACAGTGGGGGGTTTGTTTTTGATGTTAGATCTGGGCTTACTTCTGGTAGGTACGTCAGCCTCAATGCATCCGTTTACATGTTTGTATAGGGTTTCTGTAAGAAATTCTGCATAGGTAGCTGTGTTCTCAGGGTTTGAATAAGCAGTACATACAAGAAAGTCTGAAACATATTTATGTGATTTCACAGCAGGTCTAAATCTTTAGGAAATAAAATTCAGACTTATTTATTTATTGTGTGTAATTGGAAGCAAATTTCAAATGGGCAAAAGAGCGAGTTATGGAACTAGCAAGATTGCTAGTTATTGTAACTGAGGGATTAATAGAGTTTACGAGAACAGGGAGAGATCTGCACAAGTCTACTGCATGTGCCACAGTCTGTGTGCAGTGGTAGTAGTTGGCAAAAGCTGGAAAAGGAGAAAGGGGAAGAGTGCAATGCAGGTCTTGAAGTATGCTAAAAGAGGAATGCAGCCTAGTTTCAGACAGAGTATAAGTTATTGGAACAAGTTATACAGTGTGATAGGCAGCAATGCAGTATACATTTCAGTAAGGATACAGGTGAGAGTTGGAGGAGGAGATTAGTATTTGTAGTAAGCTGGTCAGAGAAAATTAAACTGATGTGGAACAGGAACAAAGCCAAGAGTCCAAGAGGTACTGTTCTTTTGCTTAAGATGTATTGGTAAGGTGTTCCATAGCTTAGAGACGTAGGAGAAGTGTAAGGAGAGGAGCTATTTACTTATTTATCTTTATCTTTGTTTACCTGGAAAGTCCGACTGAGTGATGCCCATTTTCAGCAGGGGCCTGGGGAGAAAAGCTCCATTTGCTTACATTGCATTATACTAAGTTCCAGTCAAACACAGAGTAGTTGCATTTCTGTTTACTTGTATACACAAACTGTTGTTATATTTATACATTCTAAGATTTTACAGAGATAAAACTTATTAAAGAGAAAGCTCATTTGCAACTTAGTGGATTGTACAGGCAGCAGTTATATGTAGACATTGTTTTGTCATTCTAGTAAGTGGTTGAGAATATTATGTTTAAGTAGCATATTTGGATAGGAACGATATTATACAGTGAAAGTTGGAACCCTGTGATGAGCATGTACAGAACCAGGATTGGTTAAAATGTTAAAGCAGTGATTTAAAACTACTGAGTTTGTCGGAGAGTTGCATAGGAATACTATTCCAGAATTTAGAAATGCAATAGGAATTGAGCGAGCCTCCTACAACATTATTTGACTTATTTGGAAGTAGTAAGAATTTATTACTAGAGTGGAGGTCCCTTACTGGACAGTACAATGGTAATAAGTTTTGTAGTACAGGGCGTTTTTCTGGATGATGAATGAGTTTGTGTGCTGTAGTCAGTTGTGAACATGTTAGACAATTGTGCATTTCAAGACACTTTAATTGCTTCAAGCTAAGACAATGGTGGGTCCTGTGAGAAAAACTGTTGTCAAATATAGCTATTTTATTATAGCAGGAGGCAAGTTTCTTTCTTTGCGTACTGTTTATGTTTGTTAGGATAGGAGCGGCATATAAGAGAGTTGGCTGGAAGAAGGTGGTGGCTGGAGTTTTTCTTGCATTATCTGTAAGGAATCCATTGATCCTGTAGAGTGACCCTAGTTTCTGGTATGTAGATTTAATGGTGTGTAGTATATTGCTGTCATGTTTAAGACTGTCTTCTATTATAACATCTAGAAGTTTACTGTGAGTTACAGTTTCATTGACAGTATTTGCTGACTTTATGATAAAAGATTGCTTTTGATTTTGGCAACTTTTTAAGGTGAAAACCATTGACTTAGTTTTCTTAGGGATGAGTAAGAGGTTTGATTCTTTGAGCCAGGTTTTTACAGAGGAGAAAGATTTTTGGGCAATGTCTTAGAGCTTCTTTATTGTTGAGTCCGCAGATATTAATGTTGAGTTATCTGCATACTGAACTAAGCTAGCATGGTGAGTAGAGTTATGGAAGTCATTAATGAATATATTAAATAGTAGAGTTTCCAGGCTAGAGCCCTGAGGGACACCTGTAGTAACTGTTTGAAAGAATGAGTAGGTTTGTTGCCATTTAATGGCTTGTTGCCTTCCAGGTCGGTAACTAAGGAAACACAAAAAGGAGCCTTGTGAAAGTCCTACTGAAGAGAGTCAAATGAGAAGTTGCTGGTGCGAGACAATATCAAATACCTTTGACAACTCTAAGAACATGGTGGAGACAAGCAGACCATCATTTCTGTGTTGGTTTATTATATTGATAAAATGTAGCAGAGCAGTAGTGGTGCTGTGCTGGGGCCTAAAGTCATGTTGTGTTTCTGACAGCAGGCTATTTGAGGTTAAGTATTGCATCAACTGCATATGGATGCATTTCTATAACATTTTGGAGAGTGGGGAAAGAATCACTGTCAGTCTGTAGCTATTAAACTCTGTAGATGTGCCACCTTTGTGCAGTGGTATGATGGAGGATTTTTTTCCACAGTGATTGGACGTATCTTACTGCTATGGACCTATTAATTAGTATGGACACGGGGAGGGCTATGACTTGTGCAGCTATTTTTAGGTAGTCTGATGGTAGTTGGTCTACAGCTGCAGACGTAGATTTTAGTATAAGGAACAACTTCCTTACGAGTGAAGTAGGTTCTGGGCTAAACTTGAAGAGCTATGGGTGGTTTTGATTGGACAGGGGTAGAGTGAGGGGGCAGATGTGTTGGTGTCTAACAGAGATAATAGTGATTGTATAAAGTAGGAATTAAACTGTGTGAGGATAGAGTCTGTTGTATTGCCTGTTTTTAGAGAGGGATTAGTGGTATTGCCAGGGTGGAGTACTTTATTTAGTGATGACCAAAAAAAAGTTTTGGGTTGTTTATATGTTTGTCTTTGTAGATTGGTATAGTATGTTTGCTTATCCTGTTTGATATGGAGTTTTGCAAGGTTTCTATGGTGTCTAAATTGCTGGAGGGCATTTTGAGTTCTGTTTTTATGCTAGTTTTTTTCTAAGCTTTATCCTTTTTTGTCATTATTTTTTTTTTTTTGTTTCCTTATTTCAGTCATGGTGCGGGATTAGACTTTACTCTTTTATTATGCACTGGTGCTAGATTATTTAAGGTCTGTAAGAATACGTTATTAAAGTGTTCTACCGCAGTATCTAGAGGCATTGTTCTAAGTACATTCCAGTTATATTTTTTTAGTGTTTCATTGAAAATATCTATGCAGAAATTGGCTGTATTTCATATTTGATTATAGATAATATCTTTGAATAGGTTATGGTCAGTTCTAATACATAATGTCGGTATATGGTCGCTTATGCTATCTGAGAGGCAGCCTACGTTTGTATGGTTTGGTTGTAAGACTCCAATTTAATGTTGAGTGTCTCCCTGAAGTTTTATTGATTCTAGCAGTTATATTTATTAATTGCCTGAAGTTTTACAAGTTTATGAATTCAATGGGGGCAGTGGAATTTATGAGTTTCCAGTCTATATTTAAGTCTCCATGTATTCTAGTTTCATGGTTAATTTGTTGTGATAGCCAATACAGGATGCTTACAGCAGTATCAACATTATTCCCTGGGGATGTATAAATTGTTGTTAAACAAATAGTTTTCCTATTGTTGGGTTTTAGGTGTGTTGTTATAGCAATAACCCGTGCCTGGGTGTGGGTAATGCTGGATTTACCCACGGTTGGTGTGGTTTGGTCACGAGGGTGAAGCCTGAGTGGCCAAACAAAGACATCCGTGGGTAAATCCAGCATTACCCACACCCATAAGTGGGTTATTGCTATTATACAATGACATTATTTAAGAAAAAAAATAATTACTTTCCTTAAATAATGGCATTGTATAATGCCTCCGTGCTGCCCTTCTGCGGCTGTCTGGTATTCTGCGGCAGTTCTGATGTACTGCACATGCGTATGCTTACGCAGTACATCAGAGCTGTGAGCAAAAGCAACAGAGAAAGCAAGATCTCCGTTGCTTTTTACAAAGTGTCTCACTATGTTAAAGGAGTTTAACATAGCGAGACACCTTTAAAAAAAGCAACGGAAATAGGAAGATCCCTGTAACTTTTTTAAAGCTGTCACGCTATGCTAAACTCGTTTAACATAGCGAGACAGTGTGTAAAAAGCAACGGAGATCTTGCGTTCTCCGTTGCTTTAAAAAAAGAGTTCTACTAATGGAAAAAGTCCGGGTGACTGGACCTTTTTCCATTAGTGTAACTCTGATTTACAACGTGCATGCTGACCAATCAGCTTGCACGTTTTAGAATATTAATAGGGGGTCGTTGTATAATAGCAGTTCATCATTGTTAAATTTGAGTTTTTCCTGTGCAAGTAAGGTAATATTTAGGGAATTTTGTAGATGATTGCTACACCACCTGCATGCTTGTTTTGTTTGTTATGCCTGAGTATATTATATCCTGGGGGGGGTGATCTCATTATCCTTTTATTTCTTTTTTTAACCAAGATTTAGTAGTTATGACTACATCAGGAGTGTATGTGGCAAGATGTAAGCATGTGTGTCATGGATTTTATTGCACATACTTCTTAGGCTCATGTTTAGTAAGGTGAGTTTGGATTCTGTTTTTTGCTGAGCTGTGTTAGGTGACTGGTTTATCTTGGGGTTGGAAGTGATGGTTTTATGAATAGTGAGACAAGGGCTGGGTGAATATCTCTGCCAGTTATTTTGAATTGATATTTTACAGAGGGAAGAGTGTGTCAAGTTATAGTTTGGTCTTGGTTTGATATTTGATTGTAAATTTGGATGTATAGTTTTAAGGTATTTATAGAAAAGTAGATCAGATGTGATTTGTTTGTAGAGATAGGGTGTTATGGAGAAGGACAGGCTGAGTAGATGTTGATATTCTTTTTGAGAATTGGTTGAAGTCCCAAGTATTTGAAGGAGTTGGATTTGATAAATGGTGATAAAGGCTGCTAGAGTGAGGAGTAATAGTAAAATAATCTAACTTAGGGGCATCTTATTTAACTTGTTTTTTATCTTTGTTGTAAATTAAGATAGAAAATGTTAGAAGGGTAGTGGGTTGGTTAGAGAGATGTAATTTGATAGTTACAGGAGACGAGGATTAAGACAATTTATGAGAGAGTCTTGGGTGATAAACTAGAGTGGGTGTTACTGTTGGGAGTAATTATATTGATCATTTTCCTACTGGAGGGAACTGATGGTATTAGAGGAATATGTGGGTGGTGCCATGGAAGTATAAATGTAGAGTAAGACTGGGTTGGTGGGATTTGTGGGTGTGTTAGGGGAGTGGAGTGAGCCAGAGTGTTAGCAAGGGTGAACAAAGCAGGTTGTTTTCAATCAGTGACAACATAAACAGTAACAAGTCTGTTGAAAGATAAGTAAAAGGAGCCATGCAGCTTAAAAGGCCTCTGTGCTAGTAGCTGAATGTCTTGGTTTTGTTGCTCTAGGACACTTAGTAGGAGAGTTAGTCCAATATCACCTTGACCTGACTAATGGTGATAACAGAAAAAATTACTCTTGATAGTTTGAACAACTGTCTAACGTAAGGAGGTTTCTATGGACTTTGAATTTTAAAGTTGAAAAGCCTACTCCAACCCCCATAGACCAGCAAAACAGTGAGAAAAAGTAAGTCAGAATGCAGTAGTTCAGCTGTGGAAAAATACTTAGAATTCAACAGTGTTTACAAAAGAAAAACAAACTTAAGGAAGGGAGACATTGGACTGCTAAAAACAATGAATTGAGCACAGTTAAAGGAGAAAGTACCACTGGGACTACTGTGGCCTAAGAAAATGGAGCTAGCAAAGTGGACATGTTCTTTGTTTTAGGCTGCCATCATTTTTAAAATTTACATACAAAAATAGCCCACAGCTGGTGTTAAAACTGCAGACGTCACTGTTACATACATATCTTGCAGGGAGACTTCTATAGAAAAATAAAAACACACTAAAGAGACAGACAGTTGAGTGCACTGAGTCGATATGGACTGTGCACAAATACAAGCTCAGAATTGAAATTGATTCAGTAACTGTCTTAGGCAAGGAGAAGTAAGAAAGGAAGGGTGGAGACCAAGTGTGACTTCCTTAAAGGTATGCAGTTCCACTAAAGACAGGAGGATATAAATAATGGAAGTAGCAAGTCTAGAGGAAGGAAAGAAAAGTACAAGTGAAAGAAATAGTTTGAGTAGTAGGAGTAAACGTCAGAGTCTGTTAGGAAGGAGAGAGTAAAATCTGACCAGCATGATATCAGTGGAGGAGGTTTTGCATACTATAAGGCTATTGCTTACAAACTAGGACACTGAAGCACCTGTCTTCAGACTAGTCACTATGCAGGGTAAAATATAAGCAGAAGACTGTATGCCCCTTACTTAAAGCACAAGGCCAGAGGTGGTACACACTTTGTCCTGCTTAAATGGTGGTTGGATTGAATGGACTCAGACTGCCTATTTGGATGAAACTGCTGTGTCTATACTTAAGTTTCCAGTGAACCTGTTGAAAAAGAGAAAAAAAGGTGTATTCTAGGTTCAATAGAAATCCATTTAAATTACTGTGGGACGAATTGTATACAATGGAACACCATTAGTGGCTTCTTAAGAAATATAGAAATTAAGTTCTGTAACACAGTTGCTGTGATGGGGCTACATGGCTTACCACTTTAAACAACACATTCTCAGAAGGAAACAAAGCATACTCTTTTAACAGTCTTACAAATTAAGAACACCAATATTTCAAAAATCCGCTTTTTTAGCACAAGAACAACAAAGGAACACTGAACAATTAAAGATAAGGCAAGAAAACTCAAAAACCTCACAAGCACTTTAAATAGAACAGAAGTTTTAACAAGCACTTACTTATTAGAGTAATTTGTATGAATAAGTAGTTTGTAGAGTAGAGAGGTTTGGTTGGGGATTATGTTTGCAACATGTTGTTCAATGATGGCCATTTTTCATGTTATTAGCTTGTGAAAAAGATATGGCGTGGAATAGTTCTGGTCAAGAGAGTTTAAAAAAATAGGCAGTGATGTGCTTTTTACTGCATTTTTTTGGTAAATGTTGCAACACTGTTATAACATTGTTCTACAGAATTTGACTGTGACACCAGTAAATTAACAAGGATGGTAGGAGCACAGAGGAGAGTTGGAAGCAAGAAGGTTGACACATTGTGTTTTCTTGATGAGTGTGTTAAGTAAATAGAGATTGTATATACGAAGCTAAGTTTTAATGAGGTTTACTTACTGTTTATATTAAATAAATTTTAGGTTTTCATCAACAGTGACTCAAGGGGTTTTGTATAGGATACCAGTTTAGTATTGGTATTGTTTGACCATTAACAGAGATGGAGTTTTTTGTTAGAAAGCTGTCTGGGGCTAAATAGGACTAACTTTGATTTTTTTTTAGGTTCTAAAACATTTGGGAGCTGGAAAGCCAAGCTTTGATAGATTTGAGAGATTCTTGAGTTAGGTTTTGTAGTTCCTCTAGGCTGTTTTAAGTGCAGATGACCACAGAGCCATCAGCATATTGCTCAGTGGTGGCATTCACTGACAATTAATAGGGAAAAGAGTTTGTTGTTAGAATGTTGTTTGGAGCTAAATAGGGTTTACTTTTAGATTTTTAAGATTCAGAAACCGTTGGTAGTTCAAGCTTTGATAGATGTGAGGGATTCTTGAGTTAGTTGTTATAGTTCCTCTAGGTTCTTTGCAGTGCAGATGACCAGACTTATCAGCATATTGCACAAAGGTGGCATGCTTGCTGGCTGTATGAAGGTCATTTATGAACATGTTGAATAGAAAAGGTCAGAGAATATATCCCTGTGGGTCACCAACTAAAAGACAGTGTTCTTTAATTTTACTGCATGTGATCTCTTAGAGAGGCAGCTTTTAAACCACAAAATTGATGGTGCTTCTAGTTCCAGGGCTGCAGCTGTATTTTTTTTAATACCTTTATTGAATTATCATGTAACACATAGGCAGACATGCATTTATAAAAAAGAAAACAAGCTATATTAACATATTCCCAGTTGCAAACATTATACATCACATATATTCTTTTTTATAATTATTTTCTATCCATTACATAAATTTTTAAGTTCCTGCCCTCCCTTAAACTTCACTCCTCCTACAAAACATTATTCTGCATACATTGTTCCCCCAATTTTCATTTTTTTAATGTAATTTGCTCCTGCCATTTTCTGAAGTTCCCACTTCCTGTTCTTTTATCTGTTACAATATTCAATATGTAAGTACAGCTGCTTTAGACTTTAATTTCTATTTTCTAGTAAGTTCCTATTTGGTAACTACCTGAATTAAACTTAACAAGGACTTACTATAGCTAGGCAATTCATATCCTGTATCCCAGCTCAAAACAATTTCCTTAGCTATACGCATTTGCTCACTCAATGTTTTTAACAGGGTACTTTATAGGGAATGTTTAAAGTATGTCATCTGATTACACTCCCAGAACATATGGGAGTGTAATGACATGGCACTCCCAGAACATATGTTCCCAGTTACCCTTTTCTTCTCAAACACACCTCCAACTTTTGCTGTCTACTTGAGGAAAAATTCTTTGGAGTATGCTTGGGGATAAAAATACCCATGTCAGCACTTCCAAGTAAAAATCCTAAATCTTCTAGACTTTGTTGCATATTTAGGAGCCATGCATATGTCCTCTCACTGCTTCCTTATGTATTTTCTTATCCAGTATCTCTTCCCAATCTTTTCTAACCTCCTCTGATAGATTCCTACAGTTATAGTGCAATATTTTATATAGCCTACTAATTATCTTTTTACTAACAGCAGCTTCTGTTCTAGATTCAACAAAAAACTCTACCAAAGCAGGTCTTTCACTTAGGACTCCCCTGTCCCTTTCTTTTTACTTACAATCTGATATCGGTCCATGATAGAGAAGGAAGTCTCTAACCTGCAGTCCAAATGTCTTCTTGGCCTCTTCCCATTCTGTTACCTCGGTACCTTTGCCAGTTTGCTACAGTAAATTCCAGCCCCAAATTGTAGTCATCTCTATCATCAAAATCTCCTTTCTTCATTCTTGTGTTTGCTTAGTTCATACAATACTTTCTGCTACTTTATAAATATAGTATCCTTTATGGCTGTTATACTCCTCAATGATATGCATCCATAATCCCACTCTCACCTTATTTCTTGAAGTACCCCATACTTCATCATCAGCATCCTTTTCCACTTTGAATGATAGCTTTCTGCTTGTGTTATGTACTTGAGCCTTAACTTCGTAGCTCTAAAATATCACTTGAAATCTAGTAATATTAATCCACTTTGTTCTATTGGAAGGATAACCTTATCCCCACTTGGCCCTTGCCCTTTATCCCTCCCAGATAAAATACTTCATCTCTTTATTAATTTCTGGCCACAACTTGTCCTCCAGTTGAGAAAACAAATGCCTGAATTATATATAAAACTTCTTCTTCTTCTTTCGGCTGCTCCCATTAGGGGTCGCCACAGCAGATCAACTGTTTCCATTTCTTCCTGTCCTCTGCATCTTGCTCTGTCACACCAACCACCTGCATGTCCTCTCTCACCACATCCAGAAACCTTATCTTAGGCCTTCCTCTTTTCCTGTTACCTGGCAGCTTCATCCTTAGCATCTTTTACTCTGCATCCCTCCTCAGCACATGTCCAAACCAACATAATCTTGCCTCTCTGGCTTTGTCTCCAAACCTTCCAACCTGGGCTGACCCTCTAATATACTTATTCCTAATCCTGTCCATCCTCGTCACACCCAATGCAAATCTTAACATCTTCAACTCTGCCACGTCAAGCTCTGACTCCTGCCTTTTTGTCAATGCCACTGTCTCCAACCCATATAACATAGCTGGTCTCACTACCCTCTTGTAGACCTTCCCTTTCACTCTTACTGGTACTCGTCTGTCGCAAATCACTCCTGACACTCTTCTCCATCCACTCCATCCTGCCTGTACTCTCTTCTTCACCTCTCTTCCACACTCACCATTACTCTGAACTGTTGATCCCAAGTACTTAAACTCATTCACCTTCGCCACCTGTACTCCCTGCATCCTCACCATTCCTCTATCGTCCCTGTCATTCACACACATATATTCTGTCTTAGTCCTTCTGACCTTCATTCCTCTTCTCTCTAGAGCATATCTCCACTTCTCCAGGGTCTCCTCCATCTGTTCCCTACTCTCGCTACGGATCACAATGTCATCTGCAAACATAGTCCACGGGGACTCCTGTCTGATCTCGTCTGTCAACCTGACCATCACCATTGCAAATAAGAAAGGGCTCAGAGCTGATCCTTGATGTAATCCCACCTCCACCTTAAACGCATCTGTCACTCCCACCGCAGACCTTACCGCTGTCACACTACCCTCGTACATATCCTGTGCCACTCTTACATACTTCTCTGACACTCCCGACTTCCTCATATCACAACTCCTCATTAGGCACCCTGTCATATACTTTCTCTAAATCCACAAAGACACAATGCAACTCCTTCTGACCTTCTATTTACTTCTGCATCAACACTCTCGGAGCAAACATCGCATCTGTAGTGCTCTTTCCTGGCATGAAACCATACTGCTGATCACTGAATTATATATAAAACTACAGAGACTAAAAACATTTTCATTGTTTGTATCTTGCTGTCCATATCCAAAAAAGAGTTTCCAGTTTCTCAGTTTCTATTTAGACTTTCCTCACATATCCTTAGCTGTCATAGCAGAATCTTTTTCATCCATACTCCTAAATAGTTTGTTTTATCATTCCCTCATAAGTATAGATATTGCTGAGCCAATTCATGTATGGGTACATAGTTTACAACTGTAGCCTTTGTTTTATCTTTAATTTTTTTCTTCGGAAAAGACTTGAAACTGTCCCACAATCTTCCACAATGCGAATGCTTCCATTGCCCTACTCATAAAATACCAGTTTACTTTGTCAAATGCCTTCTCTGCATCAAGACCCATGAACACAAGTAGTATTTCCTTGTATTCTGCTTCCATGTGGATAATCATTGTTCTTTAAATATTGTCAAATGTTTGACTCCCATCCACAAAACCATATTGATCCATGTCTGTCGGTTTTGGCAAACCTTTGCAATTCTTTTAGCTATTATTTTTATTTTACATTTGTTTACTGGGAGAGTCCGACTGGGCATAATACCCTTTTTCAGCAGAGGTCCAGGGAGAAAAGCTCCAATGTTAGTAGATAAGTGTTAGTAAAAGAATATTTTAATACAATGAAGATAAAAACAATAACGTTAGCAAAAACATTCACAGTTTTAAAATGACTGAAAATAGGGTTAGCTGGTCAAGTGAAAATAACATGACAAATAGTTACCATGATACTAGAAGACAAAAGTAGTGGTAAACTGGACAAGTGAGAAACATTACAAGTAGATACATGTTTATTATGGACATAAACCCTTTAAAATAATGGTTTAAAATTAAATTGAGCCTGTATGAAGTTTGGTCTAATGGGTCTTTACCATTTTTAGGTACTACAGCCTCCACAGTTTTCTTCTATCTTATCTCCTCCTATATTAGCTGTTAATTGTTGAGCCTCATCTACCTCTAACCTTGGTGTACTTCTTCCATCTATTTGTGCTGTTTCTTGATTTCCACATTCCTTTGCAATGTTTCTAATACCACTATAGGATCTTTGATTATTTTTCTTGTTATAGGCTCCCTAGGTTTGGCAACAACCCCTTCTACTTGTGCTAAAGGTTTTTGTGCTCTGAAGTTATTATCAAAAAGCAGTTGTTTAACAGAAATCTTTCCAAACACATGCATAATTTCCAGATACTCCCTTATTTTCTGTTTAGCACTCTACAGTTGCACCCCTTCTTTTAATATTAGATTCTCTTATGCTGCATTACTTTGTATTTCATCAGCCCCTCTAAGTAATTCTTGTTACTTCTTAACCATATCACTTTTTTTATACCCTGTTAAACTCCACTTGCATTTTATCCCACTCACTAGCTGTAACTTCTGAAGAAATTTCTGTCTTCTCTAATAACTCATATAAGTTTCTTCAAAAATCTACTCTCTTTTGTTATATTTTCTCTTCTAGGTCCCCCAGATGAATCCTTACTGTTGCAAATCAAGTTCCATTCTCCACCTATAAGTAATATTCCCTGCTGAAAGCTGATTATTTTCCCAAATTGTTCTTAAGCTCCATAATAGTAGATCTGAAGTTGTTTTTCATTTGGTCTTCAACCTATGGGACTCAGATCCGACACGGATCCGATTTGGCCATATACTCCAGCATCGGAGCCAAAATCTGTGCTCCTCCCCTACCTGTAATGCCCCGCTCTCCCTCCTCCCCTGAGATCATGTTTTATTTATTTATTTAACATTTG
Organism: Protopterus annectens; assembly: GCF_019279795.1. NCBI lineage: Eukaryota > Metazoa > Chordata > Ceratodontiformes > Protopteridae > Protopterus > Protopterus annectens. The sequence goes on from NC_056729.1 coordinate 30,164,452, forward strand.
TTTTCTGGGAAAGTCTGACTGGACACAGGTCCTTTTTCAGCAGAGGCCGGGGGAGAAAAGCTCCATGAGTAACAGTAAATTTCCATGCACATATTACAATAATCAAAAAAGTATAAAGTAAACAAAATGTAGTATACATAAGAACATACAAATTTGTTACATCTTGACAACAAAACCTAGGCTTTGAACATAGCTATTACTATTTGTAGGTATGACTTATGTCAAGATATAAGGTTAAGACAGGTCGGTAGGAACAAAACATTAAACACAGAGGGGAGAAGTTGGATATGTTTTGGGCATACTGTGATGTATCAGAGCACTCATGAGGGGTTAGTACAGGAACATAGCCACTTATTTTTTAGATAAGCTTTAAGTGATGACTTAAAGTGGTTAGTGGATGAGATTGAGAAAATGGAGTAAGGAAGGGAGTTCCATGTAAGAGATATATATAGTCTGAAAATAAAGATTCTCCTGCACTGTTGTTGGCCTTGGAGACGGTGAGTAAGTTCTTGTTGTCAGAGCGAAGTGGTCTGCTGGAACTGTAAGGAAGGATGAGATTTTGTAGTGCAGGGGTTCTAGTTGGTTGTGTTACAATTTTGTGAGTTAGAGAGAGTTGGTTGCAATGAATAATGTTGGGAAGCACAAGCCAGTCTAGTATCCTTAAAGCTGTACAATGATGTGTTCCATATGGGCAGTCAGATGCAAACTTCGCAATTTTATTATAACATGCTTCTAGCTTAGATAAGTCAGTTTTCCTTAGATTAGTTCATGTTGGAGCTGCATATAGCAGAGTGGAGAGCAGATGGGTTTGCGCTAATGTAATTTTGGCCATTGTGGTCAGGAACATTGTTTGTGCCTATATAGACTTCCAAGTTTCTTAGAGACTTGTTTTATAGTTAGGGAGACATGCAAGTCAAATTTTAGGGTATTATCTATTTCCACTCCAAGAAGCTTTGTATGGGTTGTCGGGGAGATCACAGTATTGTCTTTTGGCTATTATGTTAAATGTTAGGCATGAGATTGATATCTTGTTAGGCTGGAAGAGTAATAATTTAGTTTTGTTTGGGTTCAGGATTAGATGGGCATTGGCTAACCATATTTCAACAGAAGTTACAGATTCCTGTGTTTGAGAATGAAGACTTGATAGAGAAGTGGCAGCACAGATAAGTGTTGAATCATCTGCATACTGTATTATAGAACCATGTGGAGTAGCTGTGTGTACATTATTAGTAAAGAGGGAGAAAAGGAGAGGGCCTAAGATGAATCCTAGGGGGACACCAATGGAGAAAGGAAGGCATGGAGATAGGTCACCCTGCCATAGAACAGATTGTTGACGGGCAAATAAATAATTATGAAACCATGCTGTGGCAGATGGTGAGAAGGATAGTTCAGTTAGTACATTATTTAGTTTGGCATGGGAGACCATATCAAAATCTTTTGATAGGTCTAGAAAGATGGCAGATACAAATTTGTTGTTATTCCTGTGATGGTTTACGTTATTAGTGAAGGATAAGAGAGCTGTAGTGGTACTATGTTACGGGCGAAACCCATGCTGAGTGTTTGTGAGAAGGTAACTTGTTAGTAAGAATTTCATTACCTGGAGATGAATACACCTTTCGAATAGCTTAGAAAGAGGTGAAAGAATAGCAATTGGCTGATAGTTTGTCAGTTCTGTGGGAGGTCCCCCATTATGAAGTGAAATTACATAGGAAATTTTCCTCAGTTGAGGGACCTTGTTTTCGAGAATGGATCTATTTATAAGGATTGATACTGGAAAAGCTATAGATTCAGTTGCAATTTTGAGGTATTCATTGGGTAAGTTATCTGTGGCAAGTGTAGTAGGTTTTAGTTTCTGTAGTAGTTTTTTATAGTGGCTGTATGAACTGCAGAGAAAGAGAGAATGAGGTATTGCTAGTTGTAGACTTGGCTGGTTTGGTATCAGGAGTAGGATTTGCTGTTTGGAAAGGGCAATTATAGATTCAGTAAAATGCTGATTAAAAATGGTAGCTATGCTATCGGAATTGTTGTGGATGTTTGACGTTGGTGTAGTAGATTTTCCTGGGTGGAAATTTTTGGCCAGAATTTTTGAGGTTTTTATTTGATGTGTGTTTTGAATGTTATGATAGAAATTTATTTTATCCTGTTTTGTTTTCTTTTTGACTTATTTCTAAGTTCTTGATACTGTTGTTTAGAAACTACTGTGTTAGTCTTATGCCATAGTTCCCAGGCTTTATCTCTAGTTTTCAGAAGGGCCCCAGTGTCTCTGCTTACCCAGGGGGCATAGTTTGATTTTACTCTAATGGTTCTAACAGGGGCATGCGTATTTAATATATCTAAGAAAGATTTATTAAAGTGGTTCACTGCATCATCTAGGTCAAGGTATTTGAGTGGAGTCCAATTGCACCTTTGTAGGTCAGCTAGGAAGTTGTCAGGATTAAATTTATGATTTGTTTCTGAGTTGTAAACATAGTAGGTTTTGGTGGGAATATGTGTTGTCATATGGTGCAGCGGTAGCGTTGTTGCCTCACAGCAAAAGCTTCTCCCATTCGATTCTCAACTGGAGCGCCTTCTGTGTGGAGTCTGCATGTCCTCCCCGCAGTCGAGTGGCATTCGAAAGACATGCGTAGAATGGGCGTGCCTTTGTTGAAGGTTGGGTGTCGAGCTGGCACCTCAGCACCCATAAAAAATCTGCTGCCAATCATTAGTGGACCGGAGTTCGGCTGTGGCAACCCCTAACCGGGAAAAGCCGAAAGAAGAACAACATAGAAGAAATGTGGGTTAGTCGCTCAAACCATCAGGAAGGCAACCTGAATGGAATGAGTGAAAGGAGTTATTTAATAATATCCAGTCCAAGGTGGATTGTTTTTTACTAGCTTTATCTGTTCGGGTAGGTTCTCGAATAATTTCTGTAAAACCATGCAAGTTTATGTCATGGATGGGGTGATTTGTATCACATGCAAACCAGTCTAAATTAAAATCATCCAGTATGAATGTCTCCTGACTAAAAGTACTACTTGTCCAGTGCAATAGACATTCTATAACTGGGACTTGATTTCCAGGTAGGATATAGCAGCCAATTATATTAAGTGTTTTTCTTGAATTTATGGTTAGTGTGGTATAGATGATTTCTACAATGTCCAGTTGTGGGGTTTTGCATTCAAGGAAAGTTAAAGCAAGATGGTCTTTAAAGAGGACAGCAACTGCAACTCCTCTTTTGTTGAGTCTATCCAGCCATAGTATGGAGTAACCTGGGGGTAGTATTTCATAATCTTTTGTTCTTGGTTTTAATCATTTTTCAGTGATTATGACTGCGTCTGGGGAGTATGTAGCTAGAGTGGCATGGATGATGTCCAATTTGTTGGCTATACTTCTAATATTAATGTTCATTAGCAATAGGTCTGATTTTGTTTCTGTTTAGGATTGGATGTGTGGGGGTGTTGAGACTAGAGTTATTAGATAGGTTGGTGTTATATGAGAGTGATCCAGGGTTTAGGTGGATGTCACCACTAAGCAGTAGCCTAAAGGCAATGTTGGTAAGTAGTTTCAATCATTTGATAAGTTCATTGTTGAATAACTGAGGATTATAGTGACTATCTTTAGAAGGTATTAATTTAAGTGGAAAATATTGGAGACTAGTAATATTGACAAGTGTAGGACTGATGGTGAGATATGTACATGGAGTAGCATGGTAAGGTGGGTTTATGGTGTGATGAAAAGTCAGTGTCTGGAATGTGTTGTGGTGATAAGTAGTAAGGTGAGATAGTAATATGAGTGTAGTAAGAAGTGATAAGTGAAGCATGAGCATGGTCTAGGAGGATGAAACAGGATAACAGGAAGTGCATCTAAATAGATGGATAGAGTGAGGGAGTTTCTGCCTAGTGCTCAAAAGTAGAAGCACTGGGGGTGAAATATGGGGGAGGGTAGGGGAACAGAGTGAGCCTGAAGGATGAATGGAGCGAACAGAGCAACCCCAACAGGACGGATTCCAAATAGAAAAGAAAAAAAACAATCAGGAGCCAGGAAATGTAAGTAAGACAATACACTATGTTAGAGCTTTTCAGCTTACAGAAACCAAATGTTGCTAGCAAGCTCTTTAAGGATGAGTAGAGCTAAGGGAATTGGAACTGAACTAAAGGCTTGTTTTGGAATAGTTTTAACATTAGACTCTGGAGCTCACCTGTTTGTATACAGAGGGAATAAGGAACTTGTACAATTAGAGTATGTTCTTTCCTAGTGGCTGACTTCATTAAAGCTCTCCAAGTTAGAAGCTGAATGGAGCTCAATGCAGCTGTGATCACTTCACAATGATGGTAACAAAGTAAGAGACCATTGTTAAAAACAATTCAGTGATATTCACCTAATAATTCATTCTACTGGAAGGCTTGTGTTTAAAAGTTGAGATTTCCCTGGGCTGATTTGAGCTTTTGCTGAAAATTTGTTTGCTGCTCATTTTGAACGGCATGGGTTGCCATTTGTTTGAGCTCCTGCAGATTTTTTATAGTCTTTAAGTGAGTTTTTTGTAGGTTTTTCTCTGTCTTCCTATCTATCTACCTTCCAACCCTTTCTATCCCCACGTTGGTCTGTTTCAGTCTATAAAGTATCCCCACGTTGGTCTGTTTCAGTCTATAAAGTATAAGACTTCTTTTGATTCTTTCTCTCTTTCTGAGGAGGGTTTCCCCCTGATTACCCCCTGATGTCTTATTTGAAGACATCATGGAGATTCTGTGCCAAAGAGGTGGGTGGTCTTCCCTTAAACCCAATCCTGATGAGTCCGTATTCCTGGAGGCATTTGGCACAGGACCTTCTACATCTTGGGTGTTCCTCCTTGTGGACCCTTTGGTGGATCTTATCTCCAGTAGGGCATGGAAGGATGCCGGACACAGTTCGGCCGATTCCCAAGCTTCGAACAAGATACTTAGTGCCCTGTCGGACAGGCCCCATTGGTCCCAGGGTTCCCCAGTCGATTTTGTGGTGGTTGCAGTGGCCACCAAGAAGGTGCTAGCTCAGGAGAGCACCATCCTCTAGACAGGGAGTCTAGGGCGATGGTCCACTTTGGGAACCAAGTGGTATGCTTCAGCCACCTTTGCCTTGGGTGAGCTGAACTATTTGGCTCATGTCACCAGACTGCAGCGGGACCTGGTTAAGGAAATCAATGCATCTGCCCCAGGGTCCATACTGGCAGAGGAGGGGAAGGTTTTCTCTTCCTGACTGGCCACCCTAACTACCATTTCGAGCATGTCCATGAGGTTTCTTTCTCATGCAACTGAGGGTGCCCCTAGGGTAGCCGGGACAGGCTTTGCCATTAGGCGGCACACCTGACTCTGACTTTGTGCTTTTTTGGACACTTCAAGGCATCATTGATGAATGTCCCCTTTGATAGGTCCACTTTATTTGGCCCTACTGTTCATGACACTCTTACCCAGAGCAAGAAAGATGGGAAGACCTTGTCTGCCATCGGGATCCGCTTCTCTACTCCACAACATTCCTTTCCTAGGAATTAGTGTGGGGTCAAGAAGTTGTTGTTTCAGAAGTCGCAGGGCTCTTCCCAGGACATTCAGGGTCAATATTATCCCAGGGGCAGAGGGGGAAGTGACAGACATTGTCCTCATGGCAGAGGGGATCTGAGGAACCAAGGGTCTCGAGATTCGTTCTTAGACAGACCTTTTCAGCAGTCCTGAGGGATTGCCCAGCTGCTCTACTCTGGAGGCAGTCGAGGGGGTCACCTCTCTCTACTCCTGACAGCCTGGGAATGATTGTTGGGGTGCTCCAAATTATATCCAAAGGTTATTCCATCCAGTTTCTTCATCCTCCCTTTCCAAAGGGATACCTCCTGGACATTCCACCCAGTCAAAGGGAGGTGGCAGCTGTAAAAATCACCAGGCCGCTTGAAAAATGAGTCATCCAGCCCTTCCCCCCAGGCCAGGCCAGATCAGGCATTTATTCCAGGTTATTTTTGGTGCCAAACAAAATGGAACTTCAGACCCATTCTGGATCTTACAACCCTGAACCTGTCTGTTACCAAGATGAAGTTTTGGATAGTCACCCTACAGTCCATTCTGCCCTTTCTGCAGAACAATAACTGTATGTGTTCAGTGGACCTTCAGGATGCATACTATCATTTCAAAATGAACAGATGCTCCAGACTGTTCCTTCACTTCCAGCTGGAAGCCAATCACTTTCAATTCTGAGTGCTCCCCTTTGGACTCACCACTGTCCCCTGGGTGTTTACCAAAGTGATGGTGGCTGCAGGGGTTTCAGGTCTTTCCATATCTGGACGATTGGCTCCTCTCCACTCCCTCCAGGCATGTAGTGATTCAAGCCAGGGATTACCTCCTTCTACTAGCTCCTTCCCTGGGCATGACAATCAACCTGGCCAAATTGAACTTGCAACCTGTTCAAGTGTTGGACTTAATAGGTGCTCGGTTAGCGACAATAAATGGCAGGGTCTTTCTACCTCCAGATAGGTTACTTTTGCTCCAACAGTATTTGAAGTATATTCTTCAGACCCATATCCCCCTAGCAGGTATGGTTCTTCGGGCATTGGGTCCATGGCAGCCACAATAAGCCTTCTACCAACTGCAAGCCTACACATGAGGATTCTTCAATGGATCTTAGCGGTACAGTGGTCCCTTCTTGAACTTCCTTTATTGTATCTGGTCTGACTATCCTGAGTTTGCTGTGACTCTCTTTGGTGGTGGCTCCAGTCCTCGGACCTTTTTCTGGCCACCCATTTGTTCTTCCTTCCCCCTCAATCACGGTGACCACAGAAGCCTCCCTGCTCCGGGGGGGGGGGGCATTGCATAGCACGGACAGTCCAAGGTACTTGATCTTCCTTGGAGACCAATCTGCATATCAGTGTCCTGGAGATGAGGACAGTGCTTCTGGCATTGCAAGCCCTTCAGGCCTTTCTTCCTACCGGGACTATTGCCATCCAGATGGACATGTCCGTAGTCTGCTACATCAGCAAACAGGAGGGGACCAGATCTTATCCCCTTAGCCGTGAGGCTATGAGATTGTTGGAATAGGCAGTCTCTTCCAACCAGTTTCTGCTGGCAACACACATTCCGGGAAAGTCCAGTATTCTAGCAGACATGCTCAGCAGAACCATTCTGATGCCTTATGAGTGGTTTCTGAATCCTTCAGTAACTGACATGATCTTTCAAAGATGGGGTCACATCCTTGCTGCTTTCTCTTTGCCTCTCCTTCTAACATGAAGTGCAGCGAGATTTTTGCTCTGATCCCCCTCTGGGGGAGTCACCCAGAGATGCTCTGGCCCATACTTGGCCCTCCTGTCTACTTTATACTTATCCTCCTCTTCCTCTGATCCCCAGGTTTATTCAGAAAGCACAACGGTTGAAAAGCAAAGTCATCCTCATTGTCCCTTTCTGGCCTCACCTAGTTTGGTTCCCCACTGTTTGGTCTCATCTGATGTGTCCTTCTTGGACTCTGGATCCAGTTCCAGATCTTCAAACACACCTGTCAGGGGTTTTTCACCTGGACTTAGTCAGCCTGAAGCTCACCGCTTTGCTGTTCCAGTTTCCCTGATGGCAGGACTCCCGAGCTGTCTTCGCCCGTCAAACAGATCTTGGTTGCAGCGTGTAAGGCTTCTACTAGGAAGATTTATTAAAGTAAGTGAAAATGTTTCTCTGGGCTTCTCAGCACAATCTGGATCTATTTACAGCCCCTGTCCCTGCCATTTTAGTTTTTCTAGCTCATATTTTTCACAATGGTGCTAGGTTTTCTACAATTAAAGTTCAATTGGCAACAATTTCAAATTTCCATGGAGGAAGAATTCTGCCTCCTTGGCTTCTTTCAAGCTATTCAAGGCCTTTTTAAAGGGTACATTCCTTCTTAGGCCTCTTATCAAGGACCCAGTGCCTCCTTGGGATCTAACTCTAGTTTTACAGGCCCTAGTTTATCCACCATTCAAGCCAGCTGCCACTGTCAATTTACAATTTTTATCATGGAAGACGGCCTTCTTGGTGGCTATTACCTCTGCCAAGAAGGTCTCTGAGTTACAGGCGTTGTCTGTTAAGCCTCCTTACCTTCTCTTCCTAAGAACAGAGTGACTCTTCATACTAACCCATCTTTTCTACCAAAGGGGGCCTCTAAAGCTAATATTAGCCAGGTGATTAATTTGCCAGTTTTCCTCCTGAGTTATCAGAACAAAGGGGGATACAAATTACATTTACTTGATGTTCACAGACAGCTGGGATTTTATTTTCATAGAACCAAATGTTTTTGACAGTTGGATCAACTTTTCATATCTTTTTCTAAGCCACATCTGGGGAAGCCTATTTCTAAGGTCACTCTTGCTCATTGGATTTCCATTTGTATTTCTACACCTTATCATTCCAAAGGTTTGTCTCTACCTGACCTGTCCAGGCACATTCTCCAGATCAGTGTCTACTTCTGAGGCCTTTTGGTCCAGGGTTCCTATAGACGATATCTGTTCGGCTGCTACTTGGTCCTCTTTGTATACTTTTATCTCCCATTGCAAATTGGATAGTCTGTCCAAGAGCAGGGCTTGTTTTGTCTCAGCTGTGCTCTGGAGCATCCTTCTATGATGGCCAGCCAAGGTTATTGTAGCTAGGAACTCTGTCCCACAGGCTGAAGACCAAATGAAAAACATCAACTTTGATAAAGAATTTATCTACTTACCATAATGTTCCATCCGAGTTGTTGCTTTTTGTTTATCTTCAACCATCCCCTCCCTCCTTCCCCCTGCCTTTTTGGCTGTGTAGTGGACTGGACAGATGTAGGCACAGGCTTCTGTTTGGCCTGAGTTGAGTCTGTATATGCCAGTACCTTATTTGATCAGGGATTAAGTGTTTTTCTGTTGTGGGGTGGTGGTACTATCCTGCAGCAAACCCGATCTGAGAGGGAGGAGAAAGAGCAGGGAATTATGGGTAGGGGAGGAGACTGGACTTCAGCTCAAATGCCGGTGTATACAGTCAAGACAAATCTGTGCCGGATCCAAATCCCATAGGTTGAAGACAAATGAAAAGCAGCAAATCAGATGGAACATTATGGTAAGTACATATCTTTTTTTTGGTGGAATATAACTTTACATGCCAGTGTAATCTCCCTTCCTTGCCATTAGCCCCTTACTAATACAAATCTATCATTATTATCTTTTTCTTCCCTCTTCTATAGCTATTGGAGCTCCTCTAGCAATTAGTATAAGTACTCCCCTTTTCCTTTGTCCCTCATATTCTGCTGAATATACATCCTGAAATCCATTCTTTATCAAATTCATATGCTCACTTCTTTCCAAATGTGTCTCCTTTAGCAATGCTACTTGTACTCTACATTTCTTAATATAATTCAGTAACTGCGGTAGCGTTGTCACCTCACAGTAAGACATTGTCCTGTTCGAGTCTCCGCTAAAGCGTCTTCTGTGTGGAGACATGCGTGAATGGGCGTACCTTCGTTGAAGGTTGTGCGTCAGGGCTGGCAACTCAGCACGGAAAATTCTACTGCCAATCATTAGCAGACCGGAGTTCCGCTGTGGCGACCCCTAACCAGGAAAAGCCGAAAGACACAACAACTCCTCTTACTTCTTTGTCTTTATCTAGTAGCCATAATTGTAAGACATTATTAACCACCTATTATATATGTCTGCTTTTTTAAATATCCATTTCCAGCTTTTGTGTTTCATGCTCCCAGTAATGTTTAGTAGGCTGATCCTTTATACAGTTGTTTCTTGTCATCTCCATTTAAGCCTATGTCACATTTTAGAAGACTTTTGTTTAAATGAAAATCATCAAACAAAAAAAACAAACACATCCCCAGAGCACCTCCGTAACCTATTAACTTAAAAGAAACACACACAAGTATGTACATCTTCATATTGTGACACTTATGCCCCCTGAGAGGAACAATTGTCCCAAATCAACAGCTGTACCCACAAGCATTACTTAACCTATTATTAAGGTTATCCATGCTAAGGCACATGTTACAGCCTGTACTCCTACTTACACTAATTGCTCTCTATTCTTATCTTTTCTTTATTCCACTCCCAGATGTGGAAAACAGCTCGTATGCTGTTAGAAAACATTAACTTTTAGCCTTAAGTAAAACTGCACTGGCTATGTTAAATCCTGCTATAGTAACTGTATTGAGAAATTTAGGTACCAGGAAAACTGCTCTTTCTTACTGACTTCCATTAATTTCAAACTTTATTTTTACTAAGCTGCTTGCCCTTGTACCTTTTATGTTTCTGCCTACAAACCATGTCCAGAGCTCCTGGGATTTATTGCCTGGACCTGTAGTTAGCTTGTATCAGTGGAAACATAAGAACAGAATGCACAGCTGCCTTTAGCTGCAGACTTCTCAATTCACACTAAACATTTATTTGCTGAAGGAAAACTTTTCATTACATTCACACTGTTGTCTTATTTTTATAGCACACATGCTTACTCAAAAAAATCTTGTTAGATTAAGCCAAGACCTTCATATATGCAAAATGAAGACAAAACATCTCAACTCTATGCATATTATAGGGCACTTGTATACCCCATCCCCATCTCACCAGCCCAAGATTACAGCATATTAACTTGAACATGCTTTTGTTCAGCCTTTCTTCTCTTTTTACATTGTAATGCTATATTTCTTAAAACTAAAAAAGAAAAAAGTACTTGTTTACTTTGGTGTCTTTATCACATGCAGCAGTCATTGAAAATGCTTTACTATATTCCATGCAATTTATTTAATGAAATGTTTTATACAAATACTGTTAAGAGCAAAAATTGTTTTACTTACAGTTATTGTTTTTTTTCCCTTTTAACATCTTTCCAAACATTAATGAAATGAAGTGGGGTATATGCCTTTCATTCCCCCCCCACACATTTAATTCAACAGTAGTCCAATCTTTCTCAGCCACCTTTTCTTGTAAAGCCATAATTCACAAATATGACTGATGTTTTACAGT
>NC_056729.1:30187884-30225384 GCF_019279795.1 Protopterus annectens
CTGTGAGTGTACAAAACAGTAGTAACTGACAATATCATTGTGAGTTGAGATGGTGAAAGCTTAGATGGTGGGAAGAAGGTGGAGGTTTGGTAAGATGGTGGCCGTGTGGTATAATAATAAAAGGAGTGGATGAGAAATGGAGAGAAAGAGATGTGGTAAAGGCTGGGGAGATGTTTGCAGGGTGGTATTCAGACAGTTAAAGTAGTGGAGAGTAGTTAGATTATGTGCAAAAAGCTGTATGGAAGGAATTTATAGGCAAATTTATAGGCAGGGAATGGTGAGGAAGTGAGTAGTGTACAGATGAGGGAGGTGAGTAAAACTGTGTATTAATAAGGACAGTAGTCCAAAGTAGTAGCTATAAGTAGTTGTAGGAGTATCTACAAAACTGCTTTTGTTTTATTGGTATGTATGTATGTTTGTGTGTGTGTGTGTGTGTCTGCGCTGATATATATATATATATATATATATATATATATATATATATATATATATATATATATTTAGAGAGAGATAGATACAGTTATAATTTACACATGCATATGTGTCTGAATGGATGGATAAAGGTGTAAGTACGCAGGAGTGTGTATGAAAAAAGTGTTTGAGAATGTCTGAAAAAATTTAAGTCTGTGGAATGGACTGCAGCAGGAATTGACAGAGGATAGAAGTTGGAAGAGGGCTTTTAATGTTTATGTCCTCAAGGGTCATGTAATATCCACTAAAATTGTGAGAGGCATTAAGATGGAATAAATGTAAGCATCTGGAGGGGGTGGCTGGATAATTAGGGGTGGGAGAGAAGTGAAGCGGGCAAAGATAAACAATCACAGTAGCAAAACACAATGTTTATGTCTTGCCTTCCCGGTTATGCAATCATGTAGTTAGTATGTATAATTAAGGGGGGTGGAGTGCAAAGCCCCCCACATAAGTGTGTGCAGGGGGGCCTGATCCCCTGCAAAACATTTTTATAGTATATTTATTGTGGAGATGGTTTTCAGTCAAATAGGTTTGGGTATTTGGGATTCAGGCAAATGGAATAGACCCATAGATAGTTATAAGTTCCTTTGTGGCTTCATTTACTAATGCAGTGGTTTAGAGGATATCAGTGAGAATGGCATGGGTTCATATCTGCTGAGGTATGTTTTTTCAATGGTAGTGTGAACAGCTGCTCAAGGGATCTCAATTTTTTTTGCAGCATAAATATAACATGTTGGTGGGATACGTATGTATCACAGAACGCCTCTTATATGTAACTGTCTTCCCCTCCACACAGAAGTACTTTTCTTAGTCTATTCAAACCGCAAATTCATCCCTACCTAAGCACTCACCCCTCATGGATAAGGGCAACATGTACCTCTTCCAGTACATTCTGGATATGCCCGACCCTGGTTTATTCATGTATAAAATGTAAGGGTCAAAAACTAAAAAGGGAATTTAAGTTACGCTTCTTAAGATCATTATAGATCAATAGTCTATGAACCTATACACTCATATATATATATATATATATATATATATATATATATATATATATATATATATATATATATATATATATATTTGTGTACATATGTGAACAGTGAGTTACTTTACTTATGTAAGTGTGTGAAGTCGCCCACAAACCTTTTCAAAATGTTTTGCTGGGTTGAAGATTTTCCATTTTTAATCTTGTTGAACTTTCATCTGCATACACATATACATTTACACACGCACACACTCACACACACATACAGATGCACACACACACATATATATATATATATATATATATATATATATATATATATATATACACATACACACACATATATATGTGTGTGTGTGTGTCTTCCCTTCAGAATTTCGAATGCCTGAAAACCTGAATGTCATATGGTCGAGACTATATGATCAAGTTTTCAGAAGAGCGAAATTCTGAACAGAGATCTCGATACAGTGCGGAACGGGAGATTTACCTTTTCCTCACTGTAGTGTGATCTAGGAGTTGGTATATTTAAATAGCGGGGGGGTGGGAGGTGCAGGGGGCTTGCCCCCCTGCAGAAATGTTTTATTATTTATATTTTTTTTTTGTTGGATTAATTTCAGGGTTTTGAGCTTTTGAAAACTCAATCATATGGTCTCGACGATATGTCATTCGGGTTTTCAGACTTTCAAGATTCTGAAGTGAATCTGTATGTATGTATGTATGTATAGATATATATATATATATATATATATATATATATATATATATATATATATATATATTTTATCTGTGTCTGTATCTACAGTGGATATAAAAAGTTTACCCAGCCCTGTTAAAATGCCAGGTTTTTGTGATCTAAAAAAATTAGACCACAATAAATCATTTCAAAACTTTTCCCAACTTTAATGTGACCTATAACTTGTACAATTCAATTGAAAAACAAACAAATCTGTTACGGGAAATAATATAAAAAAAAACATACAATAAGCCGTTTGCATAAGTGTGCACACCCTTAAACTAATACTTTGTTGTGTGTGCACACCCAATACTTTGTTGTGTGTGCACACCCTTAAACTAATACTTTGTTGTGTGTGCACACCCTTAAACTAATACTTTGTTGAAGCCCCTTTAGATTTAATTACAGAATTCAGTATTCTCGGGTACACACCTGCCGTCAATTAAAGAGACTGTGATTAACCTCAAATAGAGTTCAGCTGTCCTAGTAGGATTTTTCTGACATTTACTCAGTTGCCTGCTACAGCAGTAGTCATGGTTCGCAGAGAGCTTACAAAGCATCAAAGGGATCTCTTTCTAGAAAAGTTTCAGTCAGGAGAAGGGTACAAACACATTTCCACAGCATTGGATATACCATGGAACACAGTGAAGACAGTCATCAAAAGTGGACAAAATATGGGACAACAGTGACGTTGCAAAGTAATAGACGTCCCTGCAAAATTGATGAAAAGATGACGAAAACTGGTCAGGGAGGCTGCCAAGAGACCTACAGCAACACTGAAGGAGCTGCAGGAATTTCTGGCAAGTACTGGTTGTGTACTACATGTGACAACAATCTCCCGTATTCTCCATATGTCTGGGCTATGGGGTAGGGTTGCTAGACGGAAGCCTTTTCTTACACAGAAAAACATCCAGGCCTGGCTAAAATTTGCAAAACAATACATCAAGTCTCCCAAAAGCATGTGGGAAAATGTGTTATGGTCTGATGAGACCAAGGTTGAACTTTTTGGCCACAATTCCAAAAGGTACATTTGGCGCAAAAACAACACTTCACATCACCAAAAGAACACCATCCCAACGGTGAAGCATGGTAGTGGCAGTATCGTGCTTTGGGGTTGCATTTCTTCAGCTGGAACTGGGGCTTTAGTCAAGGTGGAGGACTTATGAACAGTTCCAAATACCAGTCAGTTTTGGCCCAAAACCTTCAAGCATCTGCTAGAAAGCTGAAGAAGAGGAATTTTACCTTTCAGCACGATAATGACTCCAAGCATACATCCAAATCAACAAAAGAATGGCTGCACCAGAAGAAAGTAATGTTTATATTAAGACTGTAAATATCCCGCATGTGTTAGTTACAGTAAAATGCACTCTGTTGTAAAAGGGAAAGTACTGTACTTTGTAATGTTGAAAACATTCTGAGTAATTAACTAGAGAGAGATACAGTTTCAGTGTTACACCCTGTATTGTAACTTACTCTGTGATGCTTAATGAAATGGACATATAATGAGTACAGGTTGTCCTGTGTATGAATACTTACTTGAACATGATTCATGACCTCTAGCAATAGGTAGTGAGGGAGAAGTTTAACCTATATTTATTTCAGGACTGGAAAGCAAGAGATTAGTGATAGCAGCAGCAAATTGGTGCATTGCCTATTATTCGGGTCTATATTAGGTGATCAAAACTTTAGATAATCAAATACCTAAAGATCAACACCTAAACAGCAAAAGCTGTAAATATTGAATGGCCAGTTCTGCGAATTCTTACGTAGGGAAGGAATTTGCTAGGCCGTTATCGGGAATCTGCCCTTTTCTCCACTGTAGAGTGATCTCTGAGTTGGTATATTTAGTTAGGGGTGTGTGTGGGGCACAACCCCCAACATGGGGGGGATGTGGGGCCGAAGCCCCCCACTCAATTAGGGTTTGACATTTTTTTTCCTCCTGCCAAGCGAATTCTTTCCCTACGAAATAATTCACGGAAGTGGGCATTCGATGTTTACAGCATTCACTGTTTAGATGTTGAGCTTTAGGTATTCTATTACGTAAAGCTTCGACTTTGTAATATAGACCCTATTATTCAGCTGCATGTGGAGGTTGTTCCCTTGTATCATGGAGGGTATACTCATTTCTGGACACTCAAACACAGACTGTGGGAAGCAGAAGCATGGGCTCTGAAGAGATCGTTGTGAACAATAAAGAGAGCAGACATGATAGTTGAGACAACTACAGTACAGTGAAGCAGAGGTGAAACGCCAACAGTATGAGTCTTCTGGGGAACAGTAGATAACTTTTTCTATATACCAAACCTCAACTAGTTTTTCACATTGAGTAGTATTGTTGATACCAGTTGGAGAGCTAGTCTGGTTCATTTTTCTGTTGTTGTTTTTTATTATACAATTGAATATCTTTCCCTTTTATCTGTTGTAGTTGATTAACTTGGGCAAAATTTCTTATTTCACTGTTTGCTAAACCAAATTTATCAAGTGCTGTTGTCTTTTGCAGGTATGCCATTGAAATTATCCTTTTGTCTGAGATCCGTTTGTGTAACAAAATGTGTTAGTAAAATGATTGTAACCATCCCCAGAATCCACAATGCTTTTTTTTCTGTGAAGGAACAGTGTAACCGTTCCTGCATGGAAAATTTCTGATTTGCGATCCATGTGCATGCTGTTTTCACGTGCAGAAACGGCCCTACACTGTTGCTGTGCAGGATGCTAATGAAACAAAATAAAATATCAGCAGGGAAGGACCTCAACCACCAATTTAATCACGACCAACAAATTTATTAACGCAAGCAAACTGCAATAAAATGTTTTCGTCAAAGCAGGCTTTTGACTTCATCAGATACATTTTAAAACCACAGCTTTGCTGAATTTATACCACAATCAATCATTCAATTATTATTTGAATCTCTTAAAGAGACATTAATTTAAAACTTCTTTAAAAAACATGGAATGTATCAAAAGTTTTTAAATACCATTCCCTTTCCACCAAATAAAAAATAATAAAAGTTTTTCATGAAACATGTATATACATATGTTTTTTTAAAAACTAATGTTAATATATAAATATATAATATTCAAATGCATTTCATTTAAACACAGATGAATTAATGAATTATACTCTACCAGCTTTTAGTTTAAGCAGAGGCACTATTGATATAAAATCATTTAAACCTGGAGCCTTGTTTGCTTCTAGTAAAATCTGCCAGTATGTTTCCCTGTGCTCCAACTTAGTCTCCCAAGGACCACCTCGATTATCTTTAATCATTGTCTCTAAGACAAAAAATTCATATCTTGCCTTGGGGCAAACCGAAAGATGTCTATAAAGGGCATTTTTAGCATCTTCCTTCTGTATTTCATAAAGGTGTTCATAAATTCTCCTCGTAAGGCATCTTTCAGTTTTGCCCACATAGAATGCCGAACATTCTAAACAAGTTGCCAAGTATATGACCCTCTGACTGTTGCAACTGGAAAATTTTGTAGACTTCATCACCCTATTTCTAGCTACAAGAAGTATTTGATCTGTATGGGAAATATATTTACATTGTGAACATGTGCCACATCTATATGTACCCCTACGTCTATTGCTAAAGGCATTAATATTGGGTTCATGTTCCAACAGATTTTGAATGTTATTCCCTTTACGGAATACCATCTTGACACTCTTTCCTTGCAAATTACTAAGGTCTGTAATGTCCCTGAAAATATTCCATTCATGTAAAATAATACTTCGAATAGTGCCTGAATTGGCACTGTAATCAGTAATAAAAGCTTGATTAAATTCTGTCTGGGAATATATAGACCCTAAAGTTTTTTCCAATTGCCCAGTACCTAAGACGGGTCAATATTTGTCATTTCTACCCTCTTGGACTTCTAGACAAATATTGTTGATGAAGTCTACAGGGTAGCCCCTTTCCTGAAACATCCCAGTGAGTCTGGAACATTCAAAATGATAGTCCAAGTCATCAGAGGTCATATGGGATGTCCTGACAAACTGGCCTTTGACAATCCCTCTTTTTTGATATCCTGGATGTGAACTATTGTAATGGATATAACTGTTGGAAAAAGTAGGTTTTCTATAGATGTTAGATCTAAAACCTTCTTCCTGGACACTAAGGGACACATTTAAATATTGCACTGTTCCTAGATGTACTTGATAGGTGAAATTCAAAAAGTTAGTAGTGGAGTTTAAATATTCCATAAAATCCACTATTGTATCATTAGTACCTGTCCAAAAGATACAAATGCCATTCAGAAACCTGGAATAAAATATTCAGTTGCTCTTGTATCCACTATTTATAACAAATTTCTTCTCCCAGACTGATAAAATGATATCAGCATAAGTGGGTGCACAATTGGCACCCATCGCCACTCCTGAGGCCTGTTTGTAATATTCTCCTGAAAAATAAATAAAATTGTTGTGTAATACTAAATCTGCCAATTCTAAAATTAGAAAAATATCATTCTCACTGGCCCTAGGGCACTCCCTAAGGGCTTCTTCAAGCCAAAGTAATCCCGTTTCATGGGGTATAACGGAAAAAAGGTCAACCATATCTATTGTGAGAAACCGTAGGTTGGGTACATTAAGCTCTGGTGTAATTTTACTCAAGAATTCCCATGAATCCTTGAGTAAATAATGTTCACTAGGCCACAAAATTTTAAATTTCCAATCCAGAAATTTTGAAAGGGGTGAAATCTTTGATCCCTGGGCAGCAACAATAGGCCTTAAGGGTGCGTCCATAATATCCTTATGAATCTTGGGTACCCCAAATATGCAAGGGACCCTCGGACTCTTGTTTTCTAAATAGCTATATACACTGTAATCAATAACTCCTTGATCAAACATGTCCTTAATAGCTAAATCTATTTTTTTATACGAAATATGTATTTCATTGATAGAAACAGGAGTATATCGTGAATAGTCATTTAGTACTGCAAACATTTTACTTTCATACATGATTTTATCCATAAGGACAGTGCCACACCCCCCTTATCCGGTTCCATAACATTATTCCAGGATGCTAATGAGCTCATTTGCTGATGAAAACCATGCAAATGAGCCAGATTAGCAATCCAGCAAAGCAGCATGTTCCGTGCTGGAACAGTGTAGCTTGCATAAATGTATTCAGTTACTAACCGAATACATTTCTGCAATCTATACACACACACACACACACACACACACACACACACACACACACACACACACACACACACACACACACACACACACTGGACAAGAAAACCGACAGACAGCTGTCGGTGGCAGATATGTGGTAAATCTCCATCTGTTTTGTGTGACACATACAAATACCTAAGGCCAACATACTACAATAATTCAAACATACGCACACATACACATGGGGAAGAGAGACATAGACAGTGAGAGAGACAGTACCATTATGAAGCCTTTCCCACCCAGTACTCATCCCATACTTCCACTCTACACTATCTGCTGATGTATGTCACCTTAGATGTACCTTTGGACAAGCCTCAGGTCTGTAAGCTCAATAGCGCGTGTGATAAAAATGTAACTTATTAAAGCAAATAAGTCGACATGTAGAGGTTCAAATCTCGGTCTTGGCAACTATGTGTGTGTGTGTGTGTGTGTGTGTGTGTGTGTGTGTGTGTGTGTGTGTGTGTGTGTGAAGAAATTACTGTTTTCCTCCATCCCCACCCAGTACACATCCCATTACCCAATATCAGAACATGTGCTGCAGTCAGTCACTGTACAAATTCCTTTTGTTAGCCCTCAGCCCTATAGGCTCTGTTGTGCTTGTGATAACTGTATAACAGTAGAATACCAATAACTATGTAGCAATCCTAATCACAGTCCTGTCAAATGGAAAGGTTTGTCTGTATGTGTGTTTGTAGGTGAATGATTTTGAGGCCATTCCCACTTAACTCCATTTCACATTGCTTTTCTTTATCACTGCTGCTGATGCCACTCACCTTTAAAGATACCTTTGGAGAACTCTCAAATATGTAAGCTGCGTTGTGTGTCTGAAAAATGCGTAATACTTTAATGCATTAAACTAGTTAGGTAGGAGTTCTAATCTCGGTCCTTGCAAATGTCAAATTGTGTTTGTTTGTGTGAGAGTGTCTGTAGCTGTAGAGACATGATTTTGAGGCCATTGTCACTTACTACACTTCCCTTTCCCCTCCTTTATCACTGCTGCTGTCACTCACCTTTAAAGATACCTTTGGATAGCTCTTAAATATGTAAGCGTAGTGACGCATCTGATAAATACGCAATACTATAGTGCAGTTAAACTAGTTAGTTAGAGGTTTGAATTTCATTCCTGTGTGTGTGTGTGTGTGTGTGTGTGTGTGTGTGTGTGTGTGTGTGTGTGTGTGTGTGTGTGTGTGTGTGTGTGTCTGTCTGTGTCAGTGGTTGTGTCATTAACATTGTGATCCATATCATTTGGGGGGGGTTTGCTACACTTTTTTGTGTGGTCCACCCAGCAATCTACCAAATGTCCACTATACAGGGCCCACTATTGTGGTAGCTGTGGACACTTTTCAGTCCTATAATCTGTTTGTCATGTTATATTAATGTAGAACAATATGGAGTCCAAAACAAGATATGTGGCCCTTGTAGTCCTGTGATACAATTCCACACTCAGGAATTATAGGCAAACACACTCATCTATTCATTAATCCCTATGTCACTAAGTGGTCTGCAAAGTGGCTCACAGATGGATCTCACAGTGTGAAACCAGTGGACTCCATGTCAGATTGCAAAACAGTCATGAGTGGTGTCAGACTGCCAAACAGTCATGTGTGGAGTACCACAGGTTCTTGTCCTGTGTCCAGTCTTGTGTATTTTGTGTGGGTCTGATATCCAGCCCAACAGGAATGAACTGTGGTTAACAGTGTTTGCAGACAATTGCTAATTGGGGGCTCTGTTTACATCCCCAAATTATGTTAACATCCTGCATAAAGTCACCACTGACACCTCCAACTGTTGTCAGAACACTGACCTTAGTCTCAGTATCAAGAAATGTGTCCCAATCCCCTGTTGAATCAGTGTGTTGTCCACAAATGACCGCATCGGTGGTAGTCCAGTGGAGACAGATGTCCTTATAGGAGGTCTGTGAACACAGCCTGACAGCATCCTCTCTTCTGACCACCACACTACCACTGTGGACAAAAAGTCCTTCCGTGTAGCACATTGCTTAACTAAGGGTGTGTCATCCAGGAATGAAAAGGTCAATGTCTCCCTCTACTCCCCGCGCATTAGGCCAATCAGCAGGTCCAACGGCCCATTTGCCATGTAACTCAGTAGACACCTTCAACAACTGGGAAGGCTGTAAGTGTACCTGCCATGTATGACCGTAGGCATGAAACAACTGTGTGATATGGAAAGAGCCCAAAACCTCCAAGTGTTCCCGGTCACATCTTGGCTACTTACAGGCAATCACTGCTTGACTGACAATGCCATGTCTGCCCAGCTGTGTTAGAAATGTCACAGCTAGGAAACCCCAGTCTGTATGCACCACATGCAATGGATACCTTAATCGCATTACCACATTTAACAGAATATGCTTGGGGACAAGTCCATAACCCAGACATTGGCCACGTTATGCGATATATGTTGCATACATGTCAATCAAAGCACCTCACTGGCCCTCTTCAAGAGAAATTCAGATGAGTGGATGGAGAATCTGTTTGGGGACAAGTCATGATGGAGAATCTGTCACCCTGGGGATCACTCAAGTGGTAGTAGTTGATAGATGGCATGCTGATGAATGTCAGGTGCCATACCAGTGTACTCACATGCCCTCCTCTTCTCATATCTCCATGAACATTAACCTGGTACACACCCAGTGACATCTGCACCAATGGATTTCAGTACTGACAAATGTGTCTGTGTGCATTACTGAGTATAACAGTGTTTGCGAATTTGTAAACTTGTAGTTGAAAATACTTTGAGGACCTTCTCACCCACTACACCCCCCATTGCTATACTTAGAAAGGGCTGCTGCTGTACTGCACAGTAAAGGTACCTTGGAAACCCTACACCCTATGGGCTACCTAGAGCTTGCAGTACCAGCATAACACTGTTCTACCATTGAGCAGACAGGTGTGGTTTACCCTCCAAGTCCTGGCATATATGTGTGTGTGTGTGTGTGTGTGTGTGTGTGTGTGTGTGTGTGTGTGTGTGTGTGTGTGTGTGCATATTTGTAGGAGACAGCATTCTGAGGCCCCATTCTCCAAATACACTGCACATTGCCATACATTACAAGGGATGGTGATGTTGCTCACCTTAGGAGAGCCATGAAACAATTTTCACCCTACTAGCTTTGTGGCATGTACGATAAATGCGTATCAGTGTAATAGCAATAATTAAATAAGCAGGCAAAGGTTTGAATCTCATTCCTGGTAAATGTGTGATTGTGGGTTGGTGTTTGTCATTTATATCATAGGTATGGTGGGTACCATATTGTGTGTGGGGGGGTGGGGGTGTAATATTTTACACCATGGTACCATCCCCAGCCCATGTGCTGTGTGCTGTCCTACCACATGGCTGATGCCTAACTGCCACCACATGCTATGGCACATCAGCATAATAACGGTGGGCATCTCCAAGATCAAGGATGTTGTCACACATAGCATGAAGAGTTGCATTTGTGACCCTGCGAATATATCCAGTCTTAGATTCGACACATGCCTGTGCCTCCATGACAGTCCAAAACATGCGTCTTGTGACACCTGCTTTGGCACTTGTGGCAGGGCCATGATGGGCAGCAGTCCACCTATGAGCACCCCTGCCCATCCACATGTGTGTAATCTGCCTGTTCTCTGGCTATTGAAGGTGTATACACACTATATAGTTCTCTTAGATTTTCACGACAAATGTGTATCGTACTCATATTCACAGATAGCATCTATTCCTGTAGCTGGCCTAGCAGTGGCACAGTCAATAGTGTGTGACAGACACTCCAGTGTTTGTCATATATGAGCTGACCTTTCCTGGGGTGAGTTAGGGTCCTGAGCTGTGTTCTATGTCACAGCAGAGGGAGGCAGATGCTATGGCCATAGGTGCTGTTTAGCAGGACATCACTACAGCAAGTCTTGCTCAGACATAAAACTTTCAAAATCCTATTTCCCATTATTAGAAAACACATACTACATTCACATATATGCTGACTTCTATGCTACTTCTGCATGGATGTCAGTCTGACTAAGTTATGTGTCTGCATAACTCTGAGCCCTAGGCCTATCCACATAATGGCCAGAGGTTTGCCTGTTATGTTTGGTGTATTACCCAGACAAGTGTTGTCCTTGGCAAATCAGTGGCATACTCTGGTCATTGCTGCCAGTAAATGGAAACATCCATTTGTGTTTCTGACTTCATATCCGTCAGAATAGAGATGTTGCAACCAGCTCTGTAACACCAGCAACTTTCTCAGTGTATAACAGCAATATTTCAAATATGGCCCTGTGTTAGGACCTCTGTCCTCCACTTATTTGACAGGTTTTGTCCAGTTGTCGTGCAGTAGAAAGTTGATAGGTATGGTCTGTCAGTATTTAGTGCTGACATTTCTGCTATTATCGCAGTGATGCTGTGGAATAAGACACGTTAAGTGAGGTAGGTGCCATACATATGAGTGCAAAGGCTAGACAGCATGTAGAACCCTGTACAGTAAAGAGGTGGGTCTGTGGAATAGTACGACATGCCTTAGAGTCAGTCTGTTAAAACATGTGAGATATATTCGTTATTACATGGACAAACGTTCTGTAGCTGTTACTTTTCATACATTTCACCATGGGGACTGTAGTGGGTTACTGAGTTACAGTGTACTTTTCTGGAAAAGGTCGGTTTCCCAGTTTGATTAAACATTTATAACAGAACCATTGTTATGTGAAGAATCAATTTATATTGTATCATTTGATACTGTATCCCCTAAGGGGTTAACTGAGGAGTGTAATTGGAGGCTGTTTAAGAACATATGTAATTGTCAATTGCTTCCTGTATTTAAGGCAGATATGTTTTGTAATGTTGTAATACTTGATGGCAAAACACATTAAAGCATTAAAGCATTTTTGTGTATTGATGGCTGGTTGTGTGTTGTTTTACAATCTTCAGTAATTTTAGTTGTATTGCTAAGAGGTCAGTGTATGTCTGGCCATTGTGTATGGACGATCCTGAATTTGTAGCGCTGTACTGTGTACTTATTAGTTGTACTGTGTAGGGGGGGCAGCACATGTCAGTGGCATGGGTCCCTTTGTATCATTACCATTGTGTTTGTATGTCCATAGACTGGTCCCCCAACTTCATCTGGAGTGGTCCAGAATTGTACTAAGGTGCTCTTGGCTCTGACAGTGCTGCAAGTTATTGACAACTAAATTATTAATGATTCCACCTTCTTCCTTCCCTCTGATAAACTGACTGCACTGCATGCTATGGTTGAAAACATCATAAAACAGTACAGCTCAGATGGCTTACTGGTTATATGCTTTGACTATTGTGTACATGTTCCTGGGTTCAAGGGCTGTATATTTTGTTGCAGGCCAGGTGTATATTATTTCCTTTGCATAACATGCCTATATGTGCTGTCATTACAGTAGCAAAGGGTGTGAGTCTACCGTATGGAACACATGTGTATACATGGGTGGTTGCACATGTGATATGCACTCACATATCCATCATACACCAGCTACATTACCATAGAGAAATGTAATATACCAGACATTTGACTATTGAAATAGTACTAATTAGTTACCTTCCTGTAATTAGTCTAGTTCAGATACAGATTTACTGTATCCAGGAATGTATGTTAGCTACTGAGTTTTGCCCAAGTCTGCTCCTCAATTTGTCATTTAGATATGCTAGTTCTCTCCTCTCCTGCACTTTCAATAGCTTATTACTTTAGCATTTTACCGACATCTTGTAGCAAGTATTTTAGCACACAAAAGTGCTAACAGCAGTATGTGTTCTACGAGGAAACAGCTCCAGTAATTATTATTAATGACCTCCCCTCCAGGCATGTCTACAACTCAGTTCCCTGTGCTTTCACCTATTAGCCTGCTAAACCTGGCCATCCTGAGGCAATGTAGCAACTGCCTCATGTACACTGGCAACTCTCACCTCTTACATCTCTACACTTAGACTTGCAAGAGATGCAGTTGTATATCAAAATTGGAGGCCACACACTCTCCAGCTAAGAACAGAATAGTTGGTCAAGAGGAGACAGTCAACATTTGCACCACACCACATGGAACACATAGCCCTCCAGAACACACAGCAACACTGTCTTCATATAAAAACACAAACCACACACCCACATTTGTGGAGGCTCTCAATAAAAAGCTGCACAAACAGCAGAGACCTCCAAGGCAAACATGCACTCCACCACCACCACACAACACTAAACACAAGACACATAAGTCTCCTAAACAGTGTGCCAGTCAACCAAAGCATCTAAGGCAAAACAGCATGGCCAAAACACTAGGCATAGTTGACATGATAGTGAGGAACAGTGGTGTCCCACTCACTAGGTTGAAAAAGGAGAAAGCAACAGTCAGCTGCCTGTTAGGCGCCAGGTCTGCCACATAACACACACACTGAGGTCCCCCAACAACGGGTTCACATATGACTCTGTAATTGTACATGTGGGTGTGAATGACCAGAGACATACCTCCCTGGGCTATGTGGGACCAGACATGGAGGAGCTCTCTGACTATGTAGACCAGACGGGTATGACCCTAGCCTTGAGCAGCATCCTGCCATCACCCAGAAAGATAACACAGTATAAGCTGAAAATGATTGATTCCAACAACTGGCTACATTTCTGATATTATTTTAAGGGGATCCACTATCTGTGTGCCTGGGATGACATGTTTGACAGAACGTGATCCTTTGCCACAGATGGCCTGCATCTGTCACCCCTGGGCTTCCAGATACTGGCCAAGGCTCTTGCTACCCCTATAGTGGCTTTTTTAGGCAGTGTTCCAAAGACCACATTACCACTGTAACAGTTACAAATAATGTAATCCGAGGATCTTGCTGCTCAACACTAGAGGTCTACATTTCAAAATGCACTCACTCAAAACACTCCTTAAACTGGAGAACATCGACATTTGTGCTGTAACAAAGAACTGGTTCAAGGCAGCAGGAAGCACACCTGCACTACCAGGCTATCACTCATTCCACACCCGTTTGGCCTAGATCTTGGACCGAAGCTGCAAAGGTGGTTCATAGGTAGGTACTAAGCTATCTGCCCGAAGCCATTTATAAGCCTAGCCAAAATGTGTTGGTTTTCGCCACCCCTTTAGATTAGTTCCCTGTGCCTCTGTCCAGCAGAGCCACTGAAGTGATCCCTGGGGTAAACTTTCTGTTTCCCATCAAGGTTTCTTTTGAAGAGTGTTAGCGAGGAGCTCTGCCTAATGTAGATTGGAATCTTGTTCCAAAGCATGGGAAGTCTCTGGGACAGGAATTTATCCCTCCATCATGTCCTATTTATTGTTGTGGTGAGGTTTAGATCCCTAGAGCATGTGGCTCGAAGGGGATAAGGTTTTCTTTAGGTGGAACATGTCCATCAATTCTGGGTTGGATATGGCCTTGTATGTCAGGCAGAGATCACCTCTGAGTAGGCGGTATGCAACCGAGTACAGCTGGCGTTTCTTCAGTCGAGCTGCATAGGCCAGTGATCCTTTTGGTGAGGTACTTCTGTGGTCTTTCCAGCTGTTGCAGGTGTCTTGTAAGGTACATCCCAAATGGGGCGTTGTACTCTATGATGGGCCTGATGAGTGATGAGTAGAGGGGCACAATGACCTCTTTTGATCTGGATGCGAACCCTTTTGTGATTAGGTGGGCCACGTACAAGGATTTTCTAACCACTTTGGCAATGTGATTATCAACGATGAGATTACTATCTACTTGGTCCCCAGATCCCTTATTACGTCTTCTGTATTTAGGGGACTACCACCTATGTGGTAGTTTGTGGGTATTGGCATTTAGCTTGAGGCCATGATTTTGACACCAGGTATCCATCTCAGTGAGACCCATTTGGAGGATGTCTGTGTTAGCTGGAGAGTCAGTTATAGTCCCTAGTTTTCAGTCTTCTGCGAACTTGGTCAGCCATAGTCCTCCTGTGCTTGCCTGTACCTCTGAGAAGTATATGCCGAACAGGAGGTGTCCTAGGACTGAGCCCTCGGAAATGCCACTTGTAACTGGTTTAGAGTCGGACCTAGCTCCTGCAACTTTCACCATGTGGGTTCTGTCCGTGAGCTGGTTGGCAACCCATCTTGTGATGTAGGAGTTTATGTTCAGGCTGGTGAGCTTGTCTATAATACCAGAATGGGGAATAGTGTCAAAGGCCTTAGCGAGGTCTAGGTAGGCTGTGTGTACCACCTTTTCTTCATCTGTAGCCTTGGTAACTGTCTTAAAGAAGTCCACCAGGTTGAGGAGGCATGATCTGGCCTTAACAAAGCCTAACTGGGTAGGGTCCAGTGTTTGGAGGTTCCCAATGTCTTTGCTAATGAATTCCATGATGATCCGCTCCATAGCCTTGCAGACCAAGCTAGTCAGGCTTTTATAGCACGATAGTTCCAGGGGTCTGTTGTGGCTCCACCTTTGTGGAGCGGAATAACCATTGCTGTGCCCCACTCTATGGATGCATAGCCTGTGGAGAGGCTGAGTTTGAACAGTGTGTTTAGGTGAGGGGTTAGTTCGTCTTTGAGCTCGTGTAGGACTCAGCCTGGGACATCATCCAGTCCCATTGATGCTGTGTTTTTGGCTTTGGAGAGGGCTGTTTTAACCTGAGTGTTTGTGATTTCAGGGACTCTACATTCTTCTGGTATGGTTATAGGCCCTTTTGGAGGTGAGAGGGGAGTGACGTTTGCACTGAACCTGTCTGCCCGGATGTTGGCGATATCTGTCAGTTCAGTGTATTTTGTGCCATTCTGCACTAACTCTGAACAGATCTGAGCATTGCCACTTAGATTCTTGACATAGCTAAAGAATGCCTTGTGGTTATCTTTGGAGTCCTTGGCAATTTTTCTTTCAAAGCTCACCTTGGATGAT
Organism: Protopterus annectens; assembly: GCF_019279795.1. NCBI lineage: Eukaryota > Metazoa > Chordata > Ceratodontiformes > Protopteridae > Protopterus > Protopterus annectens. The sequence continues at coordinate 30,204,109 of NC_056729.1, forward strand.
TTTATGAGGGATCGTAGTTCCTTACTGATACTGATCAGGGATGTCTTCCCTTCTTGGGATTTTACTCTTTTCTGTACTAGTTTCCTCCTTCCATTGTATAGCTTGTTTATGGCAGGAGTCCACCAGACTGGTTTCCTTTTCTTGGGGGAATGAGTCTTAGTTTTGCTTGGGATGGCACGATCCATGCATTCTTGTAGGTGCCCAAAGAATGCATTAGTAAAGGATTTTGCAGCTTGGACAGTGTTATCCTTCAGCATGGGGACTTTGAAACTTTCCACCTCAGTCTTAAGTAACGTGAAGTTTGCTTTTGAAAAGTTTTTTTATTGTGGTTTCCTTGTCCAGGGTAGGGGCAGAATGTGGATATCCAAAGTGATTTGTTTATGGTCAGATCTAACCAGCAAGGGGTTGACCTCCGGTGTGGAACACAGGTCGCCCATGTTGGTGATGACCAGGTAACATATGTTGTCACCTCTGGTGGGAGTGTTGACCAGATGAACCAGGGCATTTATAAATTCGAGGAAATGTTGGGCAAGGGAGTTAGTACTTGAGTAGTTCTCCCAGTTAATGTTTGGGTAATTGAAATCACCCAATATTAGGGTGTTTGGTAGGACCTTTATGTTTCCAGAAATGCGGAATGGGGACATGGTGGGTGATCTGTAGCAAGCTACAATTTGAATTGCAGTTTTGCCCGTTGTTAGTTGCACGTGGATGATCTCTGAAGCATCGTGCTGTGCCACTAACCTGGAGGTGTGGGTATCCTTGATGAATATGGATACACCCCCACCTTTTGTATTTCGGTTTGGGTTCTGTGGCTGAAATGTATGGTATGAGTTGTAGCCTGGTAGTGCTGGGGTGCTCTCTGGAGCCTTAAATCAGGTTTCTGTTACTGCACATGTATCGATTTTCTCCATACTGAGGAGTGCCTCGAGTGCATGCATTTTGATGTTTAGACTTCTGGTATTGAGTAGCATTACCTTCAGTTTTTTGTTACTTGTGCTATTTATGGCGGTGGGTTTGTCTTTTGAGCCTTGCCTAAAAAAGGCACTATGGGGGTGGCAAGAGCCTTGGCCAGTATTCAAAAGCCTAAGGGTGACAGGTGCAAGCCGTCTCTAGCGAAGTAGAGTGGCTTGTCGAGCATGTCATCCCAGGTGGATAGACACTGGATCCCCTTTGAATGACACCAGAAACTTAGCCAATTGTTGAAATTGAGATTTTTTTCTTTATACCGTGGTATCATTTTTGGTGAGGGCAGGATGCTACTCAGGGTCATACCGGCCTGAGCTACGTGATCAGAGAGCTCTTCCATGTCTCTTTTCATGTAGTCCAGGGAGGTACAGCTCAGGTCATTCACACCAACATGGACAATCACAGAGTCATATTTGTACTTGTTCTGGAGTGACCTGAGTGTTTGTGTTATGTGGCAGATCCTGGCGCCCGACAGGCAGCTAACAGTACCCTTCTCCTTATTCAGCCTAGTGAGTGGGATTTCAGTGTGCCTGACTATAGTCACCTATTACTAGTATGTTGGGTATGTTATTTTGCCTTAAGGGCTGTGATTGCATGGCAAACTGGTTTTGTGAATTATGCGTTTCATGGTTTGTGTTGGGGGGTGGAGGTTGCTTGGTTGTTTGCTTTTCAGGTCTCTGTTGGTTTTGCACATTTTTATTTAGAGCGTCCGAGCGTGTGTTTGTGTGTTTTTTGCCAGTGCTGGTTTAATGGGTCTATGTGAGACTGGTGGCGTGATGCAAGTATTTCCCTTCTCCTCTTGACTGTCTGATCCAGTCTTGGGTTGAGAGAGCTTAGCCTCCAGTTTGGCAATATAATTGCATCTCTTGCATGTATTGGTGTTCGGGGGTAGGAGGAGAGGGTTGTCTGTGTACATGAGGCAGTTGTAACATTGCCTCAAAATGCCCAGATTCACCAGTTGGACTGGAGAGTACACTTGAAACTGCCCTTTGGACATGCCTGGATAGGTACAGTGAACTGTTTTACTGGATGGCTGGTAAGGTCGAATAGAGAGCCTTGTCCTTCTGTACAGTACAGGAGGGTCTAGTGCTAGGGTTTATAAGTGCTTGCTATAAGTTTTGAGCAAGTGCTGGGCTGAGAAATGAATGGCTTGAGTGCTTAAGTTGAAAGTTTGTCTAGTTCCAAGGGAAAAATTGAAGAGGAGACTTTGTGGAGCCGGGAATAGTTTTCCCCTAGCTAACCAGCACTGCCCGGCGTGCAAAACCGGGCAAATGCGGTATTTATAGCAGGGAAATGAAAGACACAGAAATTAGCCCAAAATGGCCAATAAGCTACTAGTTTCTGTGATGAAACCACACCTCCAGGGAGAGATAGGCTGCTCAAAGCTCCCCTCTCTCACAGGTGAACAGAGGAACTTCCTTCTATCCAAGTAAGGTATGGGCAAACACAGAGATTTTTAACACAGCCCTGAATTCAGCAGTAATCTGAAAACTGGACTATACTAGCATAGAAAGGTGGGAAACAAGTGTGTGTGTGTGTGTGTGTGTGTGTGTGTGTGTGTGTGTATATATATATATATATATATATATATATATATATTTTTTTTTTTTTTCAGAAAATAAAGCAGATAAAATAAAAAAAAACACTTTAAATGCACAGAAAGGATACTTATTGTTATATATCGCAGATCAGAGTTGTAGTCAATGCCCTAGTAATAAAGTAGGAAGAAACAAATACAGTAAAAGCAAATGAATAAAGTGCAATTTATATATATATGTATATATATATATATATATATATATATATATATATATATATATATATATATATATATATATATATATATATAAGTTACCCAATTAACCAGGAAAAAGCTCAAAACTGAGCACTGCTCCAGCAGTCTTCAATCAGGCAAGTTCTAACTGCACACTTCTGCTACTAGGGTGCAGGGGAACCTTCTCCAAAAAAAGATGGCCTGGATCAGTGCTCAAGTTATACAAACAAAGCTAGATTCAGCAGACCTGAATCTAGTCTATGCTACATCAACAAGGCACACCAATTTCAGAAAGAAACAGTTCAAATAAGCAGGCACAATAAGCCTGTGACCAGAAATTCCCAGCTCAGAAGGGCAGAATCCAGCCTCTCCTCCCACAAGAGTGAAGACCACAACCCTCTTAATGTAGAATAACTGGCCTGAAGCCCAAGTGCTTAAGTCAGAACTAATACACTTTTAGAATAGCAGACACTGAACCTTCAATCAACAATTCCCTGCTTAGAAGGATGTAAGCTACCTGTCCTGTCACAACAGTGCAGACCATAAACCACCTTAATGTAAAACAACCAGTATGAAGCCCAAGTGCTTAAACCAAAAGACTTACAATAACAGTTACAATTTAATCAGGATACTACCAAGCATTAAGCAGAGTAAATAAAATTGAGTACTTTTAAGAAAACCAAAATAAAGTAGGAGGCAACACAAATACAGTAAAAGCAGATGAATAAAGTGCAATTTTTTTAAAGTGCAAGGACAGAGGAAGGAAGAACCTAAGTGGGTTGGCCTTCTCAAATCTTCTCTCTATAGTAGTCGAGTGAACACTAGACTCAGAATATGATCTCATTGTACTCGGTTAAGTGAGCAAATGAGATGGACCCAGGAGGAGTGTTCTAATACAGACTTACAGGAGGGGCGGGCAATTCCAGATCCACCAACACTAATACCAACACAGGAACAAGGAGGGTGGGTGGGGAAGGAACTAACTGCAGAGAGAGACACACAGCACACTGTTTAATGAAACACACAATTAGGAAACAGAAGAAATTTAAATTCAGTACTTTTAAAACTGCAAGTTTGTACTTAACAGAAGACTAAAATGCATTACTGCAAGTTTTACTTAACTTCAGCTTCTAATGCAGATGTTTGTAGCCAAGCAAGTCTCAGAAGTTGAGCATAAAATAAAATGGTGGTGTTTCAATATTCATAATGGATGCACACACCTACAGACTGTTAGCTCAACATAATGCATCTAAGATACTTCAGGTGCAGCTAACATTGGGTAAGACAGCAGGTCCACAAACATGGCCCAAGACTCACACTCCCCATTCCTAAGCACCCTGGAGAATATTAGGTTCCAACCGAACACTCTCATACTGGCCGTCAACTACCCCACCATTAACTGGAAAAACTACTCATGTACCAATACACTTTGCCAATGCTTTCTGGAATTCATTAATTCCAATGCCCTGGACATGCTCTTTCTTACTCCCACTAGAGGTAGCAACATCCTTGTCCTGTTCATTACTAACTTGGACGAACGTTGCTGTACACCAATAGTCAACTCCTCCCTAGTTAGATACTAACAGAAACTAATCACCTTGAAAATCCCCATCCCTCCCACCTCCCCACAAAGGTAACCACCATGAAATCTTCTCCAAAGCTTATTTTGTTCACCTACAAACAGAGGTAGCTAAATGCATGGCACCCATGCAGATGGGGACAAGTTGCATGACCACAGAATCTTACACCAGTGCACTGTACGAACACATACACAAATGCATAGATCTCGCCATATGCAATACAACCAAGATGCTCTCCTCAGAAAAAAGGAAGTCAAACTAGTGGTACCCTACCATAAACAAACTCTACAACAGAAGCAGGAAATTGATGCGGAATAAGGTGAAGTCCCAAGACTGGAAATACTCCCTTATCAGCCTCAACCAAAGGTTGAGATCTCTCATCAAATCCTGTAAAGGTAGCAATGAAAACATGATTGCAGCAGATAGTGAAAACAACCAGAATCCCTTCAATAGTTATGTATAGAATCTCCACAGCACAGTAGCACAACCCTCAAATTATGTATGCTTGTATCTGTTAAGGTGGTTCTATCTTTTGCTTTCGGACATTAACTGTAAAATGCACTAAGATGATATTTCTGTCAATATATGTTAGTAGGAACAGTGTTACTACAACAACCTTCTCAGCTGATCTACTCACATCATTTGGATATGTCTCTGTTCATAGGTTCATAGGTTGATACTAGGCTATCTGTCCTAGGGCATTTATAAGCCTAGCCAGAGTGTGTTTGGCTTTCGCCACCCTTTTAGATTAGTTGACTGTGCCTCTGTATAGTAGGTCACAGAAGATAGCCCTTTTAAGGTTAGTTTACTGTGCCTCTGTCTAGTAGGAACACAGACGAGATCTCAGGGGTAAACCTATGATCTCCCATTCACTCATCAAGATTTCTCTTGAAGAGGGTCATTGAGGGGCTCTGCCTAACATGGATTGGGATTTTGTTCCAGAGTGAGGGGAACCTCTGGGATATGAATCTGTCCTTCCAGCATGTCCTGTTTATTTCTGTGCTGAGGTTTAAGTCCCTGGAGCATGTAGCTCTAAGAGATTTGGATTTCCCGAGGTGGAGCATGTCCATTAATTCTGGTTTGGACATGGCTATAGACTGAGTAGAGCTGGGGTTTCTTTAGCCTAACTGCGTAGGGCATCTGTTTGAGTCCCTTGATCCTCTTGGTGAGGAACTTTTGGGGTCTTTCCAGTTGCTGCAGGTGTCGGGTAAGGTCATGCCTTTGTACCCCCACTTTGTCTGGCTTGTTCCAGATTCATTGCACTAAAGGGTTGTGAGCATACCTCTCCACTGCCAGGCTGTTTGAAGACTATTCAGGTGTTTTGCCCATACTTTGTTTCTGTTTCACAGTTTATTTGCATTTCTCTGGGTAACACTGTTATGATGCAAGGATTTATGTCAGGGAATACTGACATACATGCCAATTCCCATCCTCATATCACTCAGACAGCTCTACTGATACAGACCCTGTTGCTGTACAACTGTTCAGTTATGACAGCAATATTCTGATTATGTCTGTATATGTGGCCTATTTCCCACTCTTTGTACAGCCTTTGTTCATTAGTCTTGCACTAAGAGGTTGATATGTATGATTCTGAGGTATGTCTGCACTGCTTGTCATATGACTACATACACACACACACACACACACACATATATATATATATATATATATATATATATATATATATATATATATATATGTATTTTTATATGTGTGTGTGTATGTATATATATATATATATATATATATATATGTGTGTGTGTGTACATATATATATAGATAGGTGCATAGGTTCATAGGTCAATACTAGGCTATTGGCCCTAGGGCCTATATAAGCCTAGCCAACAAGATTTCCCTGACTTTCGCCACCCAAGACAAATAATTTCCTTTGCCCCTCTCAAGTAGACACACAGAAGGGAATCACAGGGTGGATTTCCTATTTACCATCCAAATGTCAATATTTATCTTAAAGAGGGCTAATGAGGAGCTTTGTTTCACATAAATGGGTAGTTTGTTTCAGAGTATGGGAAGTGTTATGAACAGTAATCTATCCCTCCAGCATGTTCTGTCTATTGTGGTGACAAGGTTTAACTCCCTGAAGCATGAGCTTTGGAGGGACTGGGATTTATTTACATGTAGCATGTCCAACAGCTCTGGGTTTGACATGGCTTTGTATGTTAGATAGAGATCGGCTCTGAGTAGGGGATATGCAGTGTATTAAAGCTGGTGTATTTTTGAGACAGTTTGCGTAGGGCAACTGTTTGAGGCCGGTGATCCTCTTTGTGAGGTAATTCTGTGGACCTTCCAGTTGTTGTAGATGTGTTGTGAGGTATATACCAAACAGGCTGTTGTACTGAATAATAGGTCTAATGCGGGATGAGTAGAGAGGAACAATGATCTCCTTTTTTCTGGATGAGACACCTGTTGTGATGTGATGTGCCACATAGAAGGATTTCCTGAGTACTGCGGCAATGTGGTTATCAGAGGAGAGACGACTATCCACCTGTGTACCTAGGTCTCTTATCACACTTTCAGTGTTAAGTGTACTAGTAGCTATGTGGTAGTTCATGGACATAGAGTTTTACCCAAAGGGGATTACAATGCATTATTTGGCATTGAGTTTGAGGCCATGGCTTTGATACCAGGCATCTGTCTCGGTGAGGCCCTTTTGTAGACTGTACACATCTTTACAGGATCCAATAATGGCTCCCAGTTTGCAGTTGTCTGCGAACTTTGTTAGCCACAGACCATGTGTGTTAGCCTGAACGTCAGAGAAGTAGATGCCAAACAGGAGAGGACCAAGGACTGAACCCTGGTTTACTCCACTAGTCACTGGTCTGGAGTCAGATTTGGAGCATGCTACTTTCACAGTGTGGGTTCTGTCTGTAAGCCATTTGGCAACCCATCTCATGACATAGGTACTTATGTCTTGTTTAGTGAGTTTATATGTAATTTCATAGTGGGGGATGCTGTCGAAGGCCTTGGCAAGGTCTAGGTAGGCTGTGTGAGCCCCCTTGGCCTTGGCTCTGGTGACTGCTTTAAAGAAGTCAGTCAGGTTTAGGTGACATGATGTACCTTTCACAAAATGAAACTGGGTGGGGTCCACAGTTTGGAGGTTACCTTTGTCATTGTTTATAAGTTCCATGATTATATGCTCCATGGCCTTGCATATCAGTCTTCTCAGGCTGATGAGGCAGTGGTGCCCAGCGTCTATATTGGCTCCCTCCTTGTGGAGTGGGATAACCATCGCTGTGTGCCATTCAGTAGGCAGAAAGCCTGACATGAGGCTATGATTGAACATGGTACTTAAGTGGGGTGCCAGTTCGATCTGCAGTTTGTGGTGAACACACCCTGGGATGCTGTCTGGTTCCATGGATGCTGTATTCTTGGCTTTGGAGAGTGTGGTTTTTACCTGTGCAGCCGTGATTACAGGGGCTTTCATTTGTCCAGCATTGAGATGAGCCCTTTAGTGGGTGGTTAGAGGGGGGTAAAGTTTGCACTGAACCTATCTGCCAGGATGTTGGCAATATCAGTTGGTTCTGTATATTTACCGCCATTGTGCTGTAACTCAGAGCAGATCTGAGTGTTGCCATTGAGATTCTTGACATACCTATAGAATGCTTTGTGATTGTCTTTAGAATCAGTTGCAATTTTGTTTTTGTAACAAGCTTTGGTGGATGCTATGAGGGATCTCAGCTTCTTACTGAGGCTGATAAGGGAGTTCTTACAATCATGGGAGTTTACTCATTTTTTGCAACATTTTCTTCCTTCTGTTGTACATTTTCTTTATGGCAGGGGACCACCAGATTGGCTTCCTTTATTAGGAGGAGAGCATCTTTGTTCTGTTTGGGATGGCACAATCCATGCACTTGTGTATGTGTTCATACACTGCATTGGAGTAATATTCAGCAGTCATACTTCTATTTTCCATCTTCATGGGTGTCATGAAGTTAGCCACTTCTGTCTTAGAAGCATGAAGTTGGGTTTAGAGAAGTTCTTTACGGTGGTTTCCTTAATGGGGGGTGTGGGCAGTATATATGTGTGTATGTATATATATATATATATATATATATATATATATATATATATAGGTTCATAGGTGTGTACTAGTCTAATGGCCCTGGAGCCTTTACAAGCCTAGCCCATAGAATTACCATGGCATCATGCCACCTGACCGTAGTTCCTACTGCCTCTGTCGGGTAGATCCACTGGAGTGATCCCCAGTGATCCCCAGGGTGAATTTTCTATTTCCCATCCACTCATCAAGATTTCTCTTGAAGAGGGCCAGTGAGGTGCTCTGCCTGACATGTATGGGAAGTCTATTCCATAGCATGGGCAGTCTCTGGGTTATGAACCTGTCCCTACAGCATATTCTGTTGATTGTGCTGCTGAGGTTGAGGTGTCTGGAGCATGTGGTGTGGAGGGATTGAGATTTCTTAAGATTTAGCATGTCTAACAGAGCTGGGTCACACATGGCTTTGTAAGTCAAGCAGAGATCACCTCTAAGTAGGCGATATGACACAGAGAATAGTTGGAGAATTTTGAGTCTGTCCATATAGGACAAGTGTTTAAAGTGTGGGATCCTCTCTGTGAGGTACTTTTGCAGCCTCTCCGGTTGTTGCAGGTGTCTGGTGAGGTACATGCCAAATGGGGCATTGTACTCGATGATTGGCCTAATGAGGGAAGAATAGAGGGAGACAATGACCTCTTTCTTCTTGGATGCAAAACCCTTAGTAGTGGGATGTGCCACATAGGACTTTCTGACCACAGTGGCAATGTGGTGGTCAAGAGAAGTTGCTGTCAACCTGTGTTCCAAGATCTCTTATAACACCTTCTCGTGTTCAGTGGACTACCATCAGTGTGGTAATTCAAGGAAATTGGGTTTTTCCTGAGGGGATGACAACGCATTTTTGGCATTGAGCTTAAGGCCATGGTTCAGACACCAGTTGTTGGTCTCATTGAGGCCTTTCTGTAGGATGTCAGCATCACTTGGAGAGTTAATAGCTCCCAACTTGCAATCGTCTGCAAACTTTTTCAGCCACAGTCCCTTCGTGTTGGCCTGGACTTCAGAGAACTAGATACCAAACAGGAGAGGACCCAGGACCGAACCCTGTGGGACTCCAGTTGTGACTGGTCGGCAGTCTGAGTTGGAGTCAGCTACTTTCACACTGTGGAGTCTATGTGTGAGCCAGTTTGCAACCCACCTAGTGATATAGGGGTTTATGCCTAGCTTACTGAGTTTTCTATGATTCCTGTGTGTGGAATGGTATCAAAGGCCATGGCCAAATCAAGGTTGACTGTGTGAACCACCTTGCCTTCTTCCGCAGCTCTGGTGACTGACTCAAAGAAGTTGACCAAGTTGAGCAGGCATGATCTACCCTTCATAAAACCAAACTGTGTAGGATCCAGAGTTTGGAGATTCCCTATATCCTTGTTTATTAGGTCCATGATGATGCATTCCATAGCTTTGCATATCAGACTTGTCATTCTAATGGGCCGATAGTTCCTGGGGTCTGGAGTCGCTCCTCCTTTGTGGAGAGGGATGACTGTAACAGTGCACCATTTGGTAGGGACAAAGCCTGAGGTGAGGCTGTGACTGAACAGGGCACACAGTTGAGGTGCCAGTTTACTCTGTAGTTCATGTTGAACACAGCCAGAGATATTGTCAGGTGCCATAGAAGCTGTATTCTTGGCCTTAGACATTGCTGATTTAACCTGTGCAGCAGTAATACTGAGTGCCTGGCAATCTACTGGTATTGTGATTGTTCCTTTGGGGGAGGGGGGTAAAGCTGGCACTGAATGTGTCAGCCAGTATATTGGCAATATATGTTGGCTCATTATAGGAGGTACCATTGTGCAGTAGCTCAGAGCAAATCTGGATATTGCCACTGAGATTCTTTACATAACTATAGAAGGCCTTGTGGTTGTCTTTACTATCTGCTGCAATTCTGTTTTCATAGCTAGCTTTAGAGGATCTGATGAGGGATCTCAATCTTTTGTTGAGGCTGATAAGGGTGTTTTTCCAGTCTTGGGACTTCACATTATTCCACATCAGGTTTTTCCTTCTGTTGTATAGTTTGTTTATGGCAGGGGACCACCAGATTGGCTTCCTTTTGTTTGAGGAGAGCATCTTGTTTCTATTGGGTATGGCGAGATCCATGCATTTCTGTATGTATTTGTAAGTGCATTGGTGTATCATTCAGCAGTTATGCAACTATTCTCCATTTGCATGGGTGCCGTGAAGTTAGCCACCTCAGTTTTTAGAAGCACATAGTTAGCTTTGGAGAAGTTTTTCATGGTGGTTACCTTTGTGGGGGGTGGTGGGAGGGATTTGGATTTCCAAGGTGATTAGTTTGTGGTCGGAACTAACCAGGGAGGAGTTGACTATTGCGTAGAGCAACAGTTGCCCATGTTAGTAATGACCAGGTCAAGGATGTTGCTATCTTTAGCGAGGGTAAGAACGAGCTGGTCCAGGACATTGGAATTTATGAATTCCAGAAAGCGTTGGTCAAGTGTATTGGTACATGAGTAGTTTTCCCAGTTAATGGAGGGGTAGCTGAAGTCGCCTTTGAATCCTCATATTCTCCAGGGTGTTTAGGAATGTGGAGTGTGCATCTTGGGACATGGTTGGGGACCTACAGCAGGCTATGACCTGAATCGCTGTCTTACCCAATGTTAGCTGCACCTGAGGTATCTCAGATGCATTATTTTGGGCTACCGGTCTGGAGGTGTGCGCATCCTTTATGAATTAGGAAACACCACCACCTTTGGAGCTTTGGTCCAAGTTCTTTGGCCAAAAGGTGTGGAATGAGGTATAGCCTGGTAGTGCAGAGGTTCTTTCTGCTGCCTTGAACCAGGTCTCTGTTACAGCACAAATGGCGATGTTCTCCATTTTAAGGAGTGATTCCAGTGAGTGCATTTTGAGATTAAGACGTCTGGCGTTGAGCAGCATGACTCTCAGTTTGCATTTATTTGTAGCTGTTTTGGTGGTAATTTGGTCTTTGGAACACCGCCTACAAAGGGCAGTATAGGGGTGGCAAAAGCCTTGGCCAGTATCCAGTAGCCCAGGGGTGACAGATGTATGCCATCTCTGGAAATGCATCGACGTCTGTCATTCATGTCATCCCAGGCAGACAGATACTGGATCCCCTTCGAATGTAGATATATATATGTATACACACACATATATATAATGTGTGTGTGTGTGTCACTATGTTTCCATAAATATGTTTCAACATACACACACACACACACACACACACACACATATATATATATATATATATATATATATATATATATATATATATTAAATTATAAAGATAAATAAAACTATATATATACTTGTATATAACATTCTACAAATATATCAAATTATGAGATAGATAGGTGTAGATATATATGTATATGTTTATATATAGGTATGTATATATGTCTGTGTACAACCCATGAATGTTTGCACAGAGCTTTCTCACTCTTGTTGTATGCCTCATTTCCATGATATGTGTGAAAAAGCAAGAGCAATTCATACAGCTCATATGGTGCAGTGGTATGTTCTCTGACCTTAGTGTACAGGGTCCTAGGTTCAAGACTTGGAACTGACATTTTTTTTCCATTAATGTTAAATAACCGGATTGCATGATATGTTAGGAAAAACATCACAATTGTCTACATCTTAAATGGCTTAGTGGTTAAGTATTTTGACTATGGTGTATGGGGTCCTGGGTTCAAGACCTGAAAAGGCTTTTTACTTTGTTGCTACACTTTAAACTTTATTGCAGAGGGGAAATAAAATGAAAAACAAAAACATATGTGTTTTGACTATTTTACTAGGGATATAGACATTGCTTTCTGCACCTTTATCTGTGTGGGGCTGTATAAACATTGCTAACATGACAGGGGGTTTGTTTTACCTTGTACTTGCACAGATTCTGGGGAATCATATAATGATGGGGGATCAAATAGTGACAGATTTTAAATATTGCTCTTACATACCTGGGACTGTATCATGTGTGCTTTACTGTTTTACTTTTTTTTTATCCACGTACACTAACAGTAGTGTCACACTCTCCCTGCTGTTGACTTCCATGCAGGGGGCATGTATTTTGTGAGAGCTCTGCTCTCAGACACCCCCCCCCCTGCGCTCATACACAGATCCGTGTCCATGTTAGAGCTGAGCAACGTACCTTTATTAATATTCAAGCCACGCTGCTGATCTACACGGACACAAACCACTCCATATCGGAATAACGCTGTTCCGACATGGAGCTTCGTGAATCCAGGTGAATCAGTTTTGTCAATCATGTCATCCCAAGCAGAGAGATACTGGATCCCCTGAGAATGATACAAAACACATAAGCCAGTGTTGCAGTCAATCATCTGTTGATAGTACCGCAGCATTATTCTGGGTGATGGCAGTATACTGCTTAGGGCTACTGTCACACCTGCCTAGACCACATAATCAGAGAGTTCAACCATGTCTCCTGCCATGTAATCCAGGGAGCTCTACCCCAGGTCATTCACACTTACATGAATACAGAGTGATGCTCGTAGTTGTTGTGGAGTGCCATGACTGGTTGTGTCATGTGTTGGATGCTGGCATGTGACAGATCTTTGGCTGTTTCCTGCTCCAAATTCAACTTTGTGAGTGGGATATGTGAGTGCCTCAGTAGTCAGTTACCCATGAGCACTGTATTGTGCAAGGTGGTCAGCCTTAGGAGCTTAGGTTGACGGGCACACTGTGTAGGTTAAATATGTGTCCTTTGGCATGTGCCATGTCATGCTGTCTGAGTGGGTGTCTGTCTTTCTGGCCTGTGCTGTTTGGGTAAATGTCTATTGAGTGCCTCTGTGAAGGTGGGTGGGTGGCTTTTCACTGTATGTCATGGCTGTCAAAGTGGGTGTCATGGTGAGCTATGTGTTCCACATGGTGTGGTGCAGGTGTTGATCTTATCCTCTTGACCTGCTAGTCCAGTCTTTGCTGGAGAGTGTATATGTCCACATTGGGTGATATACGGGTAACTCCCACAGGTCTGAGTATTTGGAGTTTAGAGGGGAGGGTTATCTGTGTACATGAGGTAGTTGCAACAGTGCCTCAGAATGGACAAGTGCATCAGGCTAATGGTTGACAGCACAGAAAACTGCCCTGCAATCATGCCGAGAGGGGTGGACATAACTAGTAAGTACTGGGGCTACTTCTGTGATGAATGAGTACAGCTGACAGCTCCCAGCTGTGCCACACTTGTTGATCCATTAACCTGGTAAAGCCATAATGCCATTTGAAGTGTAAGACAGAAAGAACTAGCACGATGTAAGGGTGGAATGGAAGGCAGACTTACTGCCATCTGTAATACTTTACCTCAGCTGTGTAGTTATCAGCAGCTTTGGCCATGTGAAAGTTCATTAAGCTTTGTAGCGCACACAGTAACTGCAAAACACTATAGTAGGCACAGCTAGATAGGCAAGAGTTCTAATCCCAGTACTGGCAAGTGAGTGTGTGTTTGTGAGAATCATGTATTGTGTGGGTTATACCATTTTGATTTATGTACCACCCTGAAATTGTCCCATCACCCTACTTTACCAGGCCTGCTGATGTCATTCACCTTAAAAGTTACCTGGGAGGAGGAGAACTCATGTAAGCTCCATGATGCATCTGATAACTGTAACTGTGTAGGAGAAATAACAAGACAGGTAGGCGTTCTACTCTCAGTACTGGAAAGTGTGTGTGTGTTTGTGTGTCCCTTTGGCCAAAGATCATATCCTGTTTAGCTGATAGCATTTTGATTGGTGTACCATCCATGCCTGTTTACCACCTCCCGATGGCATTACCTTGTATAGCATGGTAATGGCATCTGCCCCACATGCAGCATGTTAAACCATTGTGCAGGCCATTCCAGTTTCTGTACGGATGTCTATGGGATATCCAGATATATAAGTTCATAGGTGTGTACTAGGCTAATGACCCTGGAGCCTTTACAAGCCTAGCCATAGGATTACCCTGTCATTGTGCCACCTGATATTATTTCCCAGTGCCTCAGTGGAGTAGAGCCACTGCAGTGATCACTGGGATGAATTCTCTATTTCCCATCCATTCAGCAAGATTTCTCTTGAAGAGGGCCAGTGAGGTGCTCTGTTTTTCACCTGTTTGAGACGTCTAGTCCATAGCATGAGCAGTCTCTGGGTTATGCACCTGTCCCTCTGGCATGTTCTGTTGATTGTGGTACTGAGGCTGAGGTCTCTGGAGCATGTGGTGCGGAGAGATTTGGATATCCTTGGATGTAGCATTTCTAACAGAGCTGGGTTAGACATGGCTTTGTAGGGCAAGCAGAGATCACCTCTAAGTAGGCAATATGAGACAGAGAATAGTTGGAGTGTTTTGAGTCTGTCCATATAGGACAATTGTTTCAGGCCTAAGATCATCTTTGTGAGGTACTTTTGTGGCCTCAGCAGTTTTTGCAGGTGTCCATTGAGGTACATTCCAAATGAGGCATTGTGCCCGATGATTGGCCTGATAGCCTAGTACCAACCTATGAACCTATCAGCCCTAGGGCCTATACAAGCCTAGCCATAACAATTCCCTGGCTATTTCTTCCCACATTATTTACTTTCCTGGCTGTGATTGCCTAATGAGGGAAGGGTAGGGGAAGACAATGATCCCCTGCTTCATGGATGCAAGACCATGAGTAATCAGATTTTACACACAGAAGGACTGCCCACAGTGGCAATGCGGTGGTCCTGAGATAGGTTGCTGTCAACCTGTGTTCACAGATCTCATATAATGCTTTCTGTGTTCAGTGGACTACCATCAATGTGGTGATTTATGGTAACTGAGTTGTGCCCAAAGGGGATGCTGACACATATTTGGCCATTGAGATTCAGACCATGCTTCTGACAGCATACATTGGTCTCAGTGAGGCCTTTCTGCTGGATGTGAACATCACTTGGGTAGTTAATATCTCCCAACATGCAATCATCTGCAAACTTTGTCAACCAGAGTACCCTTGTGATGGCCTGCACTTCAGAGAAGTAGATACCAAACAGGGGAGGACTTGGGACCCAACACTGTGTGACCCCACTCATGACTGATCATCAGTCTGACTTGGACTCAGCTACTTTCACACTTTGGGTCTATCTGTGAACCAGTTTGCAAGCTACCTAGTGATGTAGGGGTCGATGCCTACCTTAGTGGCTTTTCTATGATTCCAGAGTGGGAAATAGTATCAAAGGCCTTGGCCAGATCAAGGTAGCCTGTATGACCACCTTGACATCATCCACAGCTCTGGTGACTGACTTAAAGAAGTTGACCAGGTTGAGCAGGCATGATCTATCCTCCACAAAACCAAACTGTGTGGGATCCAAACTTTGGAGATCCTCTATATCCTTGTTTAGTAGGTCCATGATGATGTGTTCCATAGCTTTGCATATCAGACTTGTCAGGCTAATGGAGGGATAGTTCCCAGGGTCTGTAGTTGC
This sequence comes from Protopterus annectens, assembly GCF_019279795.1. Taxonomy (NCBI): domain Eukaryota; kingdom Metazoa; phylum Chordata; order Ceratodontiformes; family Protopteridae; genus Protopterus; species Protopterus annectens. The sequence continues at coordinate 30,219,901 of NC_056729.1, forward strand.
TCCTACTTTGTGGAGAGGGATGATTGTAGCAGTGTGCCATTTGGTAGGGACAAAGCCTGAGGCTAGGCTGTGACTGAACAGGGCACACAGGTCTGGTGCCAGGTCACTCTGTTGTTCATGTACAACACAGCCAGGGATGTCCTCAGGTCCCATAGAAGTTGTATTCCTGGCTTTGGACAGTGCTGTTTTAACCTGTGCAGCAGTAATACTGGGTATCTGGCAATCTACTGGTATTGTGATTGGTCCTTTGTGGGGGTGAGAGGGGGTCAGGTTGGCACTGAATCTGTCGGACATTATACTGGCAATATCTGTTGGCTCTGTATAGGAGGTACCATTGTGCAGTAGCTCAGAGCACATCTGGGAATTGGTGGAGATTATCCACATAACTATTGAAGGCCTTGTGTTTGTCTTTCCTATCCGCTGCAATTCTGTTTTCATAGCTAGCTTTAGAGGACTTGATGAGTGATCTCAAGCTTTTGTTGATGCCAATAAGGGAGTTTTTCCAGTCTTTGGACTTCACCTTTTTCTGCATCCATTTATTTGTTCCGTTGTCAAGTTTGTGTATGGTAGGGGACCACCACATTAGCTTCCTATTTTGGAGGACAACGTCTTGGTTTTTTTGGTCATGTCGAGATCCATGCATATGTGTATGTGTTCATACAGTACATTGGTGTATGATCTGGTGGTCATGCAACTATTCTCCATTTGCATGGGTGCCTTGAACTTAGCCACCTCTGTATTAAGGTGCCCAGGGCTAGCTTTGGAGGTGTTTGTCATGGTGGTTACCTTTACAGCGGGTGTGGGAGGGATGTGGATTCCCAAGGTGATTAGTTTGTGGTTGGATCCACACCTCAGTATTTTGACATGTGGACCCAACAAGGTCATGTATGTCACCATGTACATCAGGGAGAGTTGCATCCACCACCCTGAGTATTTGTGTGTTGTGGCATTCACTATGTGCCTGTGCATCCATGACAGCCTGGAACATGCGTCTGATGACTCCTTCTGTGGCGTTTGCAACAGTGGCCCAACAAACAGTGTTTCTTCTGCAAGCACCCCTGTCCATCTGCCTGTGTGGGATCTTGGCTGCACTCTGGCTATGGCCAGTATCTACACTCACACCTGCTATAGTCAGCACACTAGCCTGTTCAATGCCACCACCTGCCAACTCTCCATCATCTGTGGCCACCGGTGATGGGGGTATGTGTGGGCATTGTAACTGTGTGCAGTGATGGTGTGCACAAGAGTGAGATGCCAACTAATGGCATAGATTCAGCCCCTGACAACCCCAACTGTACTTCAGTATTCCTATCATCATTGTCAGAGTCTGCAGAGGTATTGACATTGTTTCTAAAGGGGGGAACCCAGGCCCCATCGCCACCTGTGAGAGGAAGACAACATATGTACATTAATACCTGCACTTTGATGTTGGCTGGTATGCACACACACACACACACACACACACACACACACACACACACACACACACACACACACATACACACATACACACTTACAGATGAGGTGGCACAAATCTGTTCCACGGACCACACATTACCCACATGGTGAAGTGCATGACACACGACTGTCAAAATCATGCATTGCAGCCAGTTGTACAACATGTAACTGACAATATAGAGCTCTGGGATACATGACTACTGTTAGTGTGTGATGGCTGTTCCACAGCACAGACTGCAGCCATGTACACATCATTGCTGTCCACCTGTATCGCACAGTGGCAAGTATTACAGAACATACGTCACAACTGTACATATCCTCACAGGATGTGTAGCAGTCTGGCTCATATGTCTGCTTTATTTCTTATAACCCCTGTGTTTCTCTGTGTCATACATGGGATGATCTGAGGAGTGAAATCACTGATTAATGACCTACATTAGAGTGTCAGATCTGCAAACGAGCAGTGAATGTATGGTCGCACAATCCCTGTTACACCACCAACCTTGTAAGCTTACAGTGGATATGATAAGTGTACACAACCCTGTTAACATGTCATGGTCTTGTTATATAGAGAATGAGACCACAATAATGTAATCAAATATGTCACCCACCTTCCTTGCGACGTATGACCTCTGCAATCCAATCGATAAACAAACGCATGTGAGACGTGTAAAATATGATGACTGCAATATGTACATTATGTTGATTGCATATGTGCACACACTCTTAAAATGATAAATTGTTGGCTTACAACATTCACCCTTTTTTTGTGAAGGTGTCTATCAGCATGACATATCCTGACTTGGCATTATTTAGCCACTCTTCCATGCAAAGTTCACCCAACTCTGTCAGGTTGCAAAGGCAGCTCATGTGCAAAGTCTCATCAGGTCACACTAGGATTTTCTATCTGGTGTAGTTCTAGACTCTGGCTGGGCCAGTCCATACCCATGTTTTTGTTCAGGTGGAGCCATTCTTAAGTAGCTTTGGATGTATGCTGCAGTTCTTTGTCATGTTGAAGGCTGACTCACCTCCACATCCTCAGCTTTCTTGAAGACGCCTGATGGGTTTTGGGCAGAAGTTGGTGTTATTAGGAAATGTCCAGTATTCCTACCACCATGACTACAGGCCAGTCCTCTCCTGCAGATGTTGCAGGCTCCAGCCAAACTGGCATGGCTGTGTAGTATGGCTTCTATTATTACATTTGTCTGAACCGCTGAGAATGTTGACCTTTGCTGATGCGACATTGCACCTGGGAGACATTACAAGGGAGACACATCACAGGACCTCATACATTTGGCAACCATATGTACAGAACCTACACATCTACATTGAATACCAGTAGCCACCACTCACAACCACACCATGCCCCTGTACTGTATCAGGGCTGTATCTGCTTGCATTTCACTGCTGGCCCTGAGGTGTCATATTCCCCCCATTGTGGGCTACTTAATTTCCTACTCCTGTACTCCTCATTCATGTCTGTGTCGAGGGATGACATTGGCCATCTTCCATGTGGATGTGGTGTGGATGGTGCCAAGCCTTGCTGTGACTAAGGTCTGTAATGTTGCTGGGTACACATGCCTGAGTTCATGTAGGATGCAGACAGGGATGTTATCAGGTGCCATGGATGCCTACATTTGTTGCCTTTCAGTAGGCAATATGTACCTGCTCACTGGTAATGAGGGGAGGGGTTTGGGTGCTGTGCATATCTAGCTATAGTGCTGCTGAGCCAGAGGGTGATGTTTGGCCTAAACCTATCTGCAGCGTGTTGCCTATAGTTATGTTGTGTGTATATGTGGCCTGACTGACCACCATTACAGGGTGGGCTGGTATGTGGCCTCAGAGATTGCAGACATATGTGAAGATGGCCTTGTGATTGGGTTTGGTGGATATGTCCAATTTGTACTCATATTTAGCCTTACAGTACTCCACCTGTGACCTTATATGCTTGATCAGACAAAGGCTGACTTGATGCCAGGTTGGTGTGTACTCCTGATTTGGCCTGTACATCCAATCTAGGGACCAAGTTTGTGGTTTGTGTATTGCTGCTGTCCACAACAAGCATTCATCCTACCTTGAGGGGGTTGATGTTATCCTGTCGGGTATTGCTGAGGCCATGCAGCTATGTAGGTGCCCACATAGTATTGTGTTGTGGGCCTGTACACAGCTGCTAGTTCCACCATATGGGATGCCCTTCATGTGGGCCTTGCACATTTACCTGGCCTGTGTGGGGGACATTACAGAGGTGTGGGGGCTACTGCTTTACAGACAGTAGGTGGAAATACCTCACAGGACAGGACATATGGAGACAGCCCAGCAACATGGGGGACAAAGCTCCTGAGTTAGGTACAGTTTGTATGTCATTAGTGTTGTTATACACATAGGGGGTTGCTACATTGACAGGGTTGTCTGTACATGCATTTACTGGGTGACTTGACATCTGACAGTGATATGCCTCTGACATAGCTCTCTATTGGCATGTTGTCCACAGACTGGCCAGATGTGTGTCTATTATGCTTGGTCTGTTCCTCAACCAGCATCTGTTTTTGTGGGGTTGGTAGGATAATGTGAGAATTGTAGTCAGTATGTGTTCTCATCCATTGGTGTTCCACACATCATTTTCTTCAGGGATGTGATGTTACAACAACACATGTAACAGCAACTACTGTCTTAGTTTGTAACACCATTATGTGTGATATGTCCCTCTTTACAGCCCGCTGTCCCATACATATGCCATGCATTGTCCAGATGTCCTGCACTATGAGGTACAGAGGTATGGTATATCATTAATTACCAAATGCACACCAGTTAGCATGACAATGACCTGGCAGACTCCTGGCTACGGTTATGCATCCACACCCTGGTAATTCTGTGGAAATCTGCACATATGACATACCTCTGCTCTTTCTGCTCATTTTCCCACTGAGCAGCCCCTTTTCTCATACCCCTTGAGCAGACAGTTCCTAAGAGGGGCCAGCAACCTGACACCACCCAGAAGGGCACCAACACCAGCTTGGGACCTTAACTTTGTACTGGAAAACCTCACCCTGCCCCCTTTTGAACCACCTTCTTCTGCAGAGCGAAAATTTCTCTCCTACAAAAACAGCATTCCTTCAGGCCATCACTTCAGCCAGAAGAGTCTCTGAGCTACAAGTGCTTATGACTGTGGAACCCTTCATCATCTTCCATGCTGACAGGGTATCCCTCAGAAGTAACCCATCCTTCATGCCCAAGGTGGTGTCCAGTGTGGCTCTCAACCAATCCATACATTTGCCCACCTTTTTTCCTAATCCACAAAACAAGGGGGAAATGATTCTGCACTCTCTGGATGTGCACCGACAGCTTAGATTCTGTCCAGACAGGACTAAATCCTTCAGAAAAATCTGATCAATTGCTGGTTAGCTTTGCTACAGGGGCAGAAGGTAAAGCCATCTCCAAACAAACCATCTCCAAATGGATAGCACACTGCATCTACTTCTGTTACAAACAACATGGAAAGCCTCCCCCCAGGGGAGTCAGGACACACTAAACCATAGCAGTCTCCACCTCTGCAGCTTTCCTCAGAGGAGACCCCACCAGGAACATCCTGGAGGCTGCTACCTGGACATCTCTTCACACTTTTACCAAGCATTAACACCTGCCTCTCTTCTCCAAATCCAGGGCAGGGTTTGCCTCTGCAGTCTTGCAAGGCATCCTAGCCAGCCCCTAGTTTTCTTGACTGCCTTAACCCATTTCCTCAGCTTTGGGAATAAACCCAAATGTGATGACTGCAACAGTGAAACACAAAGAACATAGTACAGTTGTGTACACTTAGCATAAATGTAGATGCTCGGGTGTATTTACTGTTGCAGTCCTGGTTTCCCTCCCACCATCCCCCTTTTATTCTCTTTTCTTACAAGGGACATATTGGTATTTATTTTCCACTGGTGGGGTTCTTCCACCAGAACCCAGCTCCTTCTTGGGGGCTCCTGACAGGTTAGGGCAAGAAAAACTGATGTAATGGCATCAGCTGCCTTACTTTATAAT